>NC_027753.1:20543985-20544513 GCF_000695525.1 Brassica oleracea var. oleracea | reverse complement strand
GATCTTGCCAAGACATTGATGGTTGATTCTATTATATTTATTTTACCATTCTTTTACCAGCTTTATTATTTTTTTCTCCTACTGGTCTTAAGATAATCTGTGTACCTGGTCTCAAATATAATCACCCATAGTTGGCTCAAAGTACTTTATTATTGTGGGAGAATCATATCCAACATATATCTACATCCTTCTTTTGAGGTCACATCTTAGTTCTCTGTGGTGGAGCAATTAATACATAGACAGCACATCCAAATGCCTTATGATGGGGTATGTCTGACTCTTGACCCGTTAATAATTGCGATAGGGGATATCTATGCTCACTAAATGGCCTGATGCGTATTAACTTAGGTGCATGTAAATTTTGTGTGGCCCAAGCTGTGAATGAGAGTTTTGACCTCATAAGTTATGGTCTATCAATCAGGTATTTGCGTTTTAAAAGATTTCGGCCAAGTCGTTCTTGGTATGGGCATGTATCACATAATTGTCTACACTTACCCCCATGGACATACCATAATCATTTAAACGCTT
>NC_027753.1:20543689-20543897 GCF_000695525.1 Brassica oleracea var. oleracea | reverse complement strand
TGTGTACATGCTACACACGTGAGATTCTTTGGAATAACTCTTCTTATCTTTTAATGTGTGCCTTTTGAATATCAATTTTCGCATCATGTTTGGACCAGGATGACCAATTCGGTCGTGTCATAAAGTGTATATTTTCGCAGGTTTTTAGCCTCTATCATACTGATCTATGCATAGTCTAGGTCAGTAGAGAATGCATGTATAGTCTTTA
>NC_027753.1:20542107-20542651 GCF_000695525.1 Brassica oleracea var. oleracea | reverse complement strand
CTGATTTTAGCAATACTAGAATATAGATTTCAAGCATGAATTTCAATGAATCAGTTTCAAGGCTGATTGATATTTAGCATAAACCATGTGTAAATAATTTATCTAGTATCCGAATTTATCAAACCTCAAAAACATATAATCAGATCAATCAATTTAATCAAACTTAGCATACATTCTTAAACCTCAAGACATTAGATTTTATCATGAATCTATCAACCTAGCATACAGATTCTCAATTCTCAAAGACATTCAAATCAGATCAATATAACCTATCATACGGATTATTTAGGGTTTCTATTTAAAACATATCAGATTACAAAACTATCACTCCTAGCAGATGGTATTAAACCTCAAGAATCATGCAATCTGATCATTTAGATTTTAAACAAGTAAACCTCAATCAATCTATCAACCTATCGGATTATATAAGCAAATCAAGCTAGCAACCTATTGGATTCAATCAATGTTTTAACAGGTTGGTCGGTTTAAACAATTTTAAATCAGATGAACAATTAACCAAGCAGGATGAAAAAATAAATCTATC
>NC_027753.1:20539322-20541963 GCF_000695525.1 Brassica oleracea var. oleracea | reverse complement strand
CATAGATACAAGGTTAGGGTTTATCGGATTTTAACTTGTAAAAACCGATTTCGGATTTTAATCATGTATGAACATGATTTAGGGTTTGGGGTATCGAACTTTTAGAGCTTTGATTTACTCAATTAGGATTTTTTATCTATTACCCTATGGTTTTGATTCATAAAGATTAGGTTTTTAGGGTTTCATTCTTTATCAATCAATCCATGTTCGATTATGGGTTCTTAGGTTTTGAATTACCTTTTAACCTTAGATGATTGTTGAATCGGACCACCAAATGAGTTGAGCCGCGGCTGGACACGAATGGGACGCGAGCTGGAATGGATCGAGTCACCTCTATCGGGTCGCAGATGTCCTTTGTTGCTTGATCGGAAACGCCTTGATCGTCGGACGCGAGCTGTCTGATGCTGTCGCGAACGAGGAAGAGGTCGCATGGTGGAGCTGCTCTCGGGTCGCGAACGTCTGAGCTATGATCAGGAACGCCTTGGGCTGAAGCTGATCGGGGACGCGAGCTGGAAAAGATGCGGGAACAAGAGACGCGATCGGGGTTTAGGGTTCGTTGGATCGCCGGCTAGGGTTAGGGTTTTAGGGTTTTTCGATTTGGGTATTAGCTTAAGGATTTAGAGTTTCGTGCTGATAACGTGTTGTAAAAGTAATGGAAAAGTCTATCTTTATTCATAACATAGAGATTCCTTATATAGGAGATTACACCGTCATAGATAAATGGAAAGATTACAAATCATAATCTCTTGGTCATGAGCCATCCACAATCTAGTTCATAACACTAAAGGTGAATTTGCTTACTAATTATTAAAAATATACAAATGATGATTTGGATTGCAGTGAGTAGCAAATATTTTGGTTTAGAGACATTCTAGACCCAACATCCAGTGGCAGATCTAAAAAAAATTGATGGGATGCAAAAATTATTAAATATTTAATTAAATATTTTGAAAATAATTATTAATTAATTAAAATTTTAATTTATTATTATACATCAAACAAATTATATTAAATTTTGTAAACTAAAAATACAGTTAAAATGTTTAATATAGGGGTACAATGTAGAAATCCCATTAAACCCCTAGATAAAACTAATCTACAATTCGTGTGAGAGGTTTTGGACAGATTGTAAAAATTTAATAGCAATGATAGAGGAACATCAAGCTTGGCCAAATTTTGCAACTGAATTGTAGACGATAAATACGCTCCAGCAATGCTTTCCTGAATTCAAGATATCTTACATCGCAAGAGCACAAAATGGAATATCTGATTCGTTAGCTAAGAATGCTAGATCCTTTCATAGGAAACTTTGTTACATTGGTTGTTTTATTCTGGTCTGGTTACCAGCCCACCTCAAGTTCTTTGAGTAATAAGATTGCCGTTCGATGTTAAAAAAAAAAACTATTCTACAATTTAAAACTAATTAAATTATTATATATGTTAAAAACTTAAAAATAAAAAGAAAATAATGAAATTGTTATGAAACTAGAGAATGAAATCTATGTTTCTATATTATTCATAAACATAAGGAGCCCTTTATATATAGGGAATTACACCGTCATAGAATAATGGAAAGACTAAAGAAAGGAAATACAAATATGGAAATAGTACAAATCATAATCTAATAAGGAAAAGGCAAGATGCCGATTCTCTCTCTCTCACTCTCCTCACGGTCGACTCTCTCTCTCTCTCTCTTTCTCTCTCTAGCATTGGGCCGGTTATGAACCGGGCCGGTTATGGTTATAACACTCCTATAACACTCCCCCTTGGATGCCATAACCATACATGGATTGTAATACACTTTAGATGTTGCGTCATTAAAACCTTACCAGGAAAACCCAGTGGGACAAAACCATGGTTAAGGAAAAAGAGTACAACACGTATTACTCCCCCTGTTCTGAACAACTCGCGGCTGGCCTCATGAACAGCCAAGATCTCCGAATGGTTTGAAGATATGGCCGCGATCGTTTGCTTCATGGAACGTGATGATATGGCCGTTCCACCATGTGTGAAAACATAGTCTGTCTGGGATCAAGCATTGTGTGGATCCGAAAGATAACCTGCATCAGCAAAATCAACTAAACCTTCTTTGTTTTGGTTAGTATAAAATAAACCCAAGTCTTTCGTTCCTTGCAGGTAACGAAGAACATGTTTAATCCCGTTCCAGTGCCTTTGGGTTGGACAAGAGCTTAATCTAGACAATAGATTCACGGCAAAACATATACCTGGTAGTGTGACTAGCCAGATACATCAAAGCTCCTATGGCACTGAGATATGGGCACTTCGGGACCAAAGACATCTTTATCGTCCATCTTAGGATGGAACGGATCAGTGTCCAGGCCGAGGGACCTCACGACCATGGGGCTAGATAATGGATGAGACTCGGCCATGTTGAATCTCTTGAGTACTTTTCTGTATATGCCATTTGATGCACAAGGATTCCATCTCTTATGTACTCAAGCTGTAATCCCAAACAAAACTTTGTTTTTTTTCCAAGATCTTTCATCTCGAATTCTTTTTTAAGATATTCAACTGTTTGGAAAATCTCTCCAGAGGTTCCTAGGATATTTAAATCATCAACATACACTGCTATAATCACAAAGCCCTGGCTGAATTTCTTTATAAAGATACAAGGGCTGAT
>NC_027753.1:20537691-20538407 GCF_000695525.1 Brassica oleracea var. oleracea | reverse complement strand
ATGATTATCCATACCACATCTATGGCACACGAATTTGGTCAAGTTTTGTGGTTTAAATAATGTACCACGGCCTCGGCCATGACGACGGCCTCCATAAGAGTTTCCTTGGTCACGGCCATATGAGTTACCTCGGCCTTGACCAAACGAGTTTCGGCCTCGACCACCACGTCCATGCCATTTTCTACGACCAAGGCCATGTTGGCTATCACTCTGGACATGGTTCGACTCTTTCTTATCCTCTACGGCCGCATGTGCCTCAGGTAATGGGTTTGTTCCAGGAGATCTCAATTCATTGTTTCTCATCAACAGTTCATTGTTCTGCTCAGCGAGCAAGAGACAAGAGATCAGATTAGCATAAGTTGTGAATCCCTTCTCACGGTATTGTTGTTGTAACAACACATTGCTTGTGTAGAAGGTGGAAGAGGTTTTCTCAAGCATATCCTTATCCGTTATATCCCCACCACACAGTTTCAATTTTGAAACTATTTTAAACAGGGCCGAGTTATACTCGTCCACGGACTTGAAGTCCTGGATTCTGAGATTCCTCCAATCATACATAGCCTTTGGTAATAACACCGTTCTCTGGTGATCATATCTCATTTTCAACTCTGTCCAAAGGTCTAGAGGATTCTCAATAGTCAAATACTGATCTTTGAGACTCTCAATAAGATGATGGCGTATCATTAATATCGCACTGTATCTATCTTTCTCACTTG
>NC_027753.1:20536420-20537683 GCF_000695525.1 Brassica oleracea var. oleracea | reverse complement strand
CTTGGATTTTAGGATGATCTTAGCATCAAGTTCTCATTGCAAGTAATTATCTCCAGAGAGATTTAGGGCACCAAAATCCAAATTGTTGATTTTCGACATCTGGAATCATATATTTCATTCTTAGGATTTATAACGTTCTTATAATGCATACAAGACAATCATACGATTGTTGCATGCATAATATGCTAACAAGCCGCACGGCCAAACAATCCGAACACGCATAATGCAAGACAAGCCGCACGACCAAGAGTATGAACAATCTTAGCAATCGGTTTCTATATGATCTTAATGCAATCGGTTATTCATCTTTAGCAAGAACGATTCTAAGTGATCATGAAACCTCAATAAAACAATCAAGCAATGCATCAAGGGGTTTAGTTACTATCAACCTAACGATCATATTCAATGAGATTAATGCAATTGGGGTTTCAATATGAACAAGCCGGTTGGTTTCAAGTTTTAAACAAGATGAGAACTAATCAACTTAGGTGATTCCTATCGCAAGATAATATTCAATTAGTTCATCAATTCAATCAACCAAATTCAAGTATGAGATTAATCAATCCTAGCAATCTGTTCTATGTGATGATAATCAAATTCAAAACATTCAATCACAAAAACAATCAAATCAAATTTCGATTAGGGTTTGCATGGTATGCATGCGGCTAGGCTTTAGGGAATTAGGGTTTCGATTTTAATCAATCAATAAGATTCAATTTAGGTCATTAGGGATTGGATATTGCCTTAGGGTTTGGTTCTTAGGTTTTAGTTTTACCTAAACCTCAAGTCGGGTTGAATGGACCACCGAATAGAGAAGAACGCGAGCTGATCGTTGCTGTCGGGTCGCGAACGGGTTTCTGTATGTCGCGAACGGATTGAAGCTGAGACGAGTCGCGAACGGGAGCAAGCAGCTATCGGGTCGTGAACGTGCTGGCTATCGAACGGTATCGGGTCGCGTCGAGCAGTCGAGCAGGCGAGCAGTCTGAGATTGTGTCTCGCGAACAGGCTGACGTCGCGAGCTGAGGAACGGACTGAGGTCGCGTGCTGAGATCGGGAACGCCTTGAGTATGAGGTTTTAGGTTCTCGATCAGATTAGGGTTCGTCGTCGGGTTTAGGGTTTATCACCGGGATGAGATTAGGGTTTTAGGGTTCGGACTTTAGCTTAGGGTTTAGAGCGTAATCGTGATGAAACTAGAGAATAGAATCTATGTTTTTATATTATTCATAAACATAAGGAGCCCCTTTATATATAGGGAATTACAC
>NC_027753.1:20528570-20536318 GCF_000695525.1 Brassica oleracea var. oleracea | reverse complement strand
CTCTCTCTCTCTCCTCACGGTCGACTCTCTCTCTCTCTCCCTAGCATTGGGCCGGTTATAAAACGGGCCGGTTATGAACTGGACCGGTTATGAACCGGGCCGGTTATATTTATAAGAGAAATTAAATAAAAAGGGAAAATTCCAAAATATCGTATCCGCTTCTCCTTAGTCGTCGTCGCCGTCCAAAATTGTTTGATTCCATCCCTATCCTCTGTTAGTGTTGGTTTTTGTGTTCAAGGTTTGATTAGAAAGTTTGTTTTAAGTTTGTATCTGCGACCAAACGTGTTTCGGAAGTTATAGCAGTTTAATTGATGGGGTTGTTTAGAGGCGGGAGATACGATGATGGATTTGAGTTGTGTTCAATCCTGATGTTGTTTTGTGTACAATATTGATTCAAGGGTTATACAAAGCAGTGAAGATTGAGGATGCATCGAAGCTGTACCAAATTGATTCAAGGACTCTGCAAAATAGAACAACTTGATGCAGCGGCAGCGGTAGATGTGTTCTCATACACTCTGGATAACAACTTCAAGCTGATGCCTAGAGTTTGCAACTACCTCCTAAGCTCTCCTGCAGGGTATGGTGTTGACTCTATGCTTAGATTCAGGCTTTTGAAACGTCTTAGACATAGAAAAAGCCGGTTTCTTATAGGTACTTAGGTAATGAAATATTGATACAGAAAAGGTTTATTTTACACCAGGGTTTTGTTGAGAAGAGAAATGAGTTTTGATTCAACCTGTCTTTAGCTTGACATTACATTAGATTAGACGAATCTCTGGAACTAGAAGCTCAAGGGAAAATGACAAAGACCAAGTGTGAAGTGTAGGCAGGTTATAAGACCATGTTTTACTCATTGCAGCTTTCAACGTGTTTGCCTTGGTTGGGAAGTCATTTCAGGGAATTTGATTCTACCATTCGGAGGAGACGGAGAAGCTCATCTGAGATATTTGAGTTCCTTCAGGGCATTCATGCAGGGATTAAATACCGAGTATGAGAGATTGGACAAGAACCAGTCTACTCAATCAGCTGTTGTACATGGGATGGGCACAGAGTCAAATATGGTGGAACAAGTCTCTAAACATTGTTCTTAATTTTGAACTCAGAGGATTTGGGTTGTGCTATGTGCAACGTCTTAGTTGTCATAGTTTGTAAATTACAATTGTGATGAGATTTTCTGTGATGAATTACAAACTCTTCTCATTTCTTTGTAATGATATTTATAAACTTTTATGTCTTATAAAAAACTGTGAGTTTATTTAGTTAGTTTATCTGTCTATGAGTGTGTCTGTGTAAACATCTTTTTGGCAATGAAATTTATCATGTCATAATCTTAAAAATCTTTCTTTTTGCAAGTGTGGTTTGACGCCCTAAACACAAGTACCCTTACTTCCATTGAACGGCTATCGTCTAAACTGGAGTTGGAAATTGATAAACGGAACCCGGACTTCCAAGTCATGAAGAAACTGAAAACTGAGCTAGCTGAAGCATACAAACAGGAAGAGCTCTTTTGGCGCCAGAAGTGCAGGGAACAATGGCTTAGAAAGGTGATAAAAACACTATTTTCTTCCACAACAGCGTCAAAGGCAGGAAGATTAAAAACAAAGTCATTATGCTTCAAAATGAACCGGGTACAAAGTTCTCTTCAGAAGGAGCTAAAGGGAACCTGGCGGTGGATTACTATAAGGAGCTCTTCTTGAGTACGAATCCACATGACTTGGAAACATTATTTGCTGATTTTGAGAGCAGAATAACCCCTGAGATGAATGTTACACTCATGAGCCCAGTCACTGTTGAGAAAATTAAAAACGCAGCTTTCAGTATCAGTGGTGACAGTGCGCCTGGGGAAGATGGTTTCACATGAGATTTCTATAAGAAATGTTGGCATATAGTTGGTCCTTCAATCATTGAGGAAGTATAGACCTTCTTCTCTTCGGTATCTCTGCCTACCGGATGGAACCACACTCATCTCTGCTTAATTCCAAAAATCCCTAACCCAACAATAGTTAAGGACATGAGACCAATCAGTCTTTGCTTGGTGCAGTACAAAATTGTTTCTAAAATCCTCTGTCACAGACTGAAAGGCTTTATGCCTTCTTTAATCTCGGAAACACAGGGAGCCTTTGTGTCCGGAAGGCTGATCTCAGACAATATAATTGTAGCACACGAGATGGTTCATGGTCTGAGGACTAACGACTCTATTGGCAAGCAATACATGGCTGTAAAGACAGACATGTCAAAAGCATATGACAGAGTTGAGTGGTCCTTCTTGGAAACACTGCTGGAAAAAATGGGGTTTGACAGAGTTTGGACTCGATGGGTGATGACATGTGTCAGAACAATGTCTTATTCGATCCTCCTCAACTGTCAAGCACATGCATTCATCAAGCCGGAACGAGGCATTCGTCAAGGGGATCCATTGTCGCCTTTCCTCTTTATCTTGTGTACTGAAGCCTTGATTAATGTTCTCAATGTAGCTGAGAAGAAGGGCAAGCTCCATGGGATCAAATTGGCTCCAACAGGACCGGCAGTCCATCATCTCCTTTTCGCTGACGACAATCTAATGATGTGTAGAGCAGACGTCGCTGAAAGCTCAGTACTCATGGATTGTCTAAAGCAATATGGTGAAGCATCTGGTCAAAAAATTAACAAGTTGAAATCCTCCATCATTTTTGGCGCTAAAATCCCCTAGCTCATTAAATCTGATATCAAAAGAGTTCTGGAGATTGACAAGGAAGGTGGAGTTGGTTCTTATCTTGGGTTACCAGAATGTTTTCAGGGCTCAAAAAAAGATTTGCTGAACTTTATACGAGAAAGACTTCAGGGACGCTTACATGGTTGGTTTGCACGAGCTTTATCTCAAGGACGGAAGGAGATACTCTTGAAGTCTGTCTCCCTAGCACTCCCGGTCTACACCATGTCGGCCTTCAAACTCCCAAAGGATCTCTGTGACAAACTAACTAGCGCCATTGTGGAATTTTGGTGGAGTAGTGGATCTAATAGGAGGAAAATATCATGGGTTGCTTGGCAAAGACTCTGTAAAAGGAAAGATGAAGGTGGACTAGGGTTCCATGACATCAGTGGCTTCAACCAATCGTTACTTACTAAACAAGCATGGAGGATTCTACAACAACCAAACTCCCTGGTCTCGCAGGTGCTCAAGAGCAAATATTGGAGGAATGGTTCATTCATGGACTGTGGTCTTGGAACGAGACCCTCCTTTGCTTGGAGAAGTATACTCCATGGAAGAGATCTGATTGCACAGGGCATGGTTATGAAGCTTGGTGATGGTAGAACCACGAAGGTTTGGACAGATAATTGGATCATTGATCCATTACCGAGACCACCAATGTACTTACCAGAAGCGGAGGTCGACTTGACGATGTGTGTTGAGGAGCTTCTCATACCAAACACAGGAATATGAGATGTTCAAAAGGTGAGAAACTATTTTGTGGAAGCGGATGCAACTTTAATCCTCAAGATGAAAACAGAACGCTATAAGCCAGACTCATGGCTCTGGGGTTTTACAAAAGATGGTAACTACTCGTCTCCGAGTGGCTGTAGGCTTCTGGATTCCATACGAACAGCTGAATCTCCAACAACGAATCGGCTCCCTCCAATCGAGCGAAAGTTGTGGAGCAATATTTGGAAGCTTCCTACGTTTCCAAAGATTCGACATTTTATCTGGAGAGCTATGTCAGGCGCCCTTGCAGTATCTGATCAGCTCCGCTCTAGAGGCATCCCAGTCGACCCTCTATGTAAGCAATGTGGTGGTGGTACTGAAACGATCTGTCATATTCTCTTCTCATGTCCTCTGGCTCAGAATGTATGGAGGGAAGTGAAGTTACCCCTACCACAAAGGGGTTTATCCAAAAACTCTGTTTTCTTGAACATGCATCACCTAATAGCGTGTATTATAAGGAAATAATGCCCGCCAAATATCAAAAAGAGTTTCCCCTGGATCTTGTGGCAGCTGTGGAAGGCCAGAAACATGCTGGTGTTTGAAAAAGTTCAGGTATCTTCCTCAAAAATTCTCAAGAAAGCAGAAGAGGATGCAACAATATGGTTTGAAGTTAATTTCCCCAAGGAAGATACACCACTAGCTCCGACGTCTGGACATGTCACTGCTGCACCATGGATGGCCCCTCATCCGGATTTTCTTAAATGCAACATTGGTGTCTCATGGTTAAGTGACCAAACCAATTGTGGAGCTGCCTGGATTCTGCGTGATACAAGAGGTAATGTTCTCATGCATAGCAGACGATCTTACTCCTTTGTGCAAAGCCAAGAAGAGGCAGAGCTATTAGCAACGTTCTGGGCGGTTGATTGTCTCAAGACAATGCGATTTACAAAGATCATTTTCCAATCTTCTTTCAAAAGGGCACACGAGAGGCTTCAGTCCTACAACCCTGCTCTCAGAAGTACCCCACACATCGCTCAGGATATCATCACCAAACTTCAACAAATGCAGGCTTGGAGTTTAGATTATGTGGTACCTTTGAGGAACGTTTCAGCTATGAAAATTTCGGAAAGCGTAACATCTGATCATCGGTACCAGTCGTACATCTCTAAAGGGAGTACCTCTTGGCTTCAGCACTATCTGGCAACAAAAGCACAAGCCCTTCTACCTCCCTCTTCCTGAGATACATGGTGCATGTAGGCCGCCGACGTGTCTCTCTTTTCAGCAAGCCTTCAAGCTTGCTTTAATATCTTTATGTCCCTTTTGGGTGATACTTTATGTTTCCTCTCTTGCTACTCTTGTTTAGCGCCTTCTAGTTGTAGAATTTTCACAACCCTTTCCCTTCATGGCTAATGATAATTCAGTGTAAAAAAAAAAAAACACAAGTACCCTATTTGAACACAATTTTCAAACCAAAACAATACCCTAGACCCGACCTGAATAAAACCCATATTTTGTTCCAAATTGAGACTTTAAACACATCATCCTAGAATAAAATAAAAAGTGATTTTTCAATCTGTTTGTTAAGAAAATCGATTGTAGTTAAATATGGAAATGAAAATTTGAGAATTAGTGGTCTATTGTTTGTTTTTTTTTTTGTTAAGAAAATATATTTTCCATATATAGAAATACAAAAGATATGCAGATATTTTCATAACTGCATTTTCCATATTTTCGCAGGTTTGTTCAGAATTATCCACATAATACATATTCTATTAAGCGTAGAAAGAAGACAAGCAGTTTGAAATCTATTCTACTAATATTAATATTAGGCTTTTGAATCTTTTGTACATTGCTTATTCTTCAAAATTTATAGTGATAGGCTAAGCGTAGAATGTGTATTCCAACAATACTTAGATAACTATGAAAAAAGTAGATTAATTATTCTAATCGAATGGTATTGAATAACAAAACGTGGATTTCAATTTCCACTAAGTCATTTTCCGTAGAACATGAAATCTGTAGTCCGTAAAACATAATTTGAAATTTTTATTTTGTAAGTTTTAGAAAATTAGTCTAAACTAAAAAGTTAATTATAAAATAATTTATGTAATATATAATTTTATGTAAAACTGAACTATAATATATGATAATGTACAGCAGTAAGATTATCGAATTGTGGATTTGAGTTTAGAATATCGAATTGAACCCAATAAACATGCTATTTTGGGCCCTCGAAATGCCCAAGTAATAGTAAAAATATCAAATGACATGTTTTTTCCCTTGTTCTGCTGTTTCAATTTGATTGATACCTGCGACAAACACTTGGTCTGAAACTAAAGTGAAAAGGCAGCTCAGACAACAAGACAAATGGAGTTTCTCATCATCATCTTCTTCCTCGTCTCTCTCCCTATCTTCATCTTCTTCATCTTCCCAAGGAAACCTTCCTCACATATCGGTTTCAAATCCTACCCCATTGTCGGAAGCTTACCTGGGTTGGTCAAAAACCGTCACCGTTTCCTCGATTGGACGGTAGAGATTCTGTCCGGATGTCCGACACAGACAGCTGTTTTCCGGCGACCAGGGAACAGACAGTTCGTCATGACAGCGAATCCAGCAAACGTCGAGTTCATGCTCAAGACGAAGTTCGATAGCTTCCCTAAAGGCGAGCGGTTCATCTCGCTTCTTGAGGATTTACTTGGCCGCTGGATTTTCAACTCCGACGGCGAGATGTGGTGGAAACAGAGGAAGACGGCAAGCTACGAATTCAGTACTAGGTCTCTCCGTGACTTCGTTATGACCAACGCCACCGTCGAAATCAACACCAGGTCTATAATGAAAAGTTATTTATTTAATTTTAATCTAAAAATTAAACATAAACTATTTTTCTTTAAACAATGTTGGATAATTCCAATTAACTTAAGGAGCAAGTTAACTCATTAAAGTAAAGTTTGATGGGTTAAGGAAAAAGAAAAACATATCGAGCTTAAGAATGTTTCCATATTATTATTAGGAAAAGATGTAGCTTCGCTCTTAGGAAAAGATGTAGCTTCTTCCTATATAAAGAGTTCTCATGGAGAGATGTTTCATTAAGAGAAACACATAGAAAGGTTTAGTTTTGAGAGAGTTTCTAAATATAATAAGAAGAGAAGTTCTTATAATCTTTGTGTTTGTGCAACTTTAATTGGTATCAGAGCTCCAGGTTTCGAAGGTCGTTTACAAGAGGAGTAGTAACTTCGATCAAAACATGGGAGACGATTTTCAAGCACGTGATAAAGGTCTTGAGATGAAGAAGGACATACGATGTCCGATGCTAACATCGACCAACTACACCGTATGGTCGATGCAAATGAAAGTGATGCTTCGTTTATACGAAGTTTGGGATACAATTGATCCAGGGAGTAACGATGCAAAGAAGAACAATATGGCGATTGCTCTAATCTTTCAATCAGTCCCGGAGGCGCTAATACTTCAGATTGGAGAACATGATACATCGAAGAAGATTTGGGAAGCTATCAAATCCCGTAACCTAGGTGCTGATCGCGTGAGAGAAGCAAGGTTACAAACTTTGATGTCTGAGTTCGACAAACTGAAGATGACAGACACAGACACGGTGGATGACTACGCAGGAAAACTTTCAGGCTTAGCATCGAGAGCAGCCGCGTTAGGAGAGATAATGGAAGCATCAAAGCTGGTAAAGAAGTTTCTGAGGGGACTTCCAAGAACGAAGTTCATTCACATCGTAGCTTCGTTAGAACAAGTGTTGGATCTAAATTCAACGGGATTTGAAGACATTGTTGGGAGATTGAAGGCTTTCGAAAAACGCACCAAAGAAGAAACCCAAGATAAAGATCAATCGAAGCTAATGCTTGTAAAGAATGATGCACAAGGTCGTGGAAGCCATAGCAACTCGCGAGGAAGAGGCAGGTATATGGTACCTTGACAATGGTGCAAGTAACCATATGACAGGCAAGAGAGAGTTCTTCTCAAACCTAGATGAGAGCATCAAAGGCAAAGTCAAATTCGGTGATGGATCAAACGTCGAGATTGTTGGGAAAGGTTCGATCACGTTCATCGGAAAAACAAGGGAGAGAAGAACACTCAAAGATATCTACTACATCCCAAGTCTTAAACACAATATCATAAGTCTAGGACAAGCAACCGAGATGGATTGTGAGGTTAATTTGAAAGAAGACTTACTGATGCTGAAAGATCCCCGTGGAAGGCTATTAGTACAAGTCGCAATGCAACCAAACCGATTGTACAAGACGCCAATGGAGGTTGAATATCCGAAGTGTCTTCAAATACAAGAAACTGATGTTACATGGACATGGCATGCACGGCTAGGACA
>NC_027753.1:20486878-20527225 GCF_000695525.1 Brassica oleracea var. oleracea | reverse complement strand
TCTCTTCATGTGAGGCGGAGTTCATGGCAGCTACGGAAGCTGCAAAACAAGCAATTTGGTTAAAGGAGTTGATGGTCGAGATCATGAACAAAGAAGACAAGAAGGTCGTGTTGAAGATTGACAACAAGTCAGCGATAGCCCTCACCAAGAACCCGGTGTTTCACGGTAGAAGCAAACACATACTCTCGAAGTACCATTTCATTCGAGAATGTGTGGAGTTCGACTTTATCGAAGTGAAGCACGTACCTGGAGTGGAACAGAAGGCAGACATACTCACTAAGCCATTGGCAAGGATCAAGTTCGAAGCAATGCGCAAGTTCATCGGAGTTAAGAAGATCAACATACCTAAGATTCAAGTTGGAATTAAGGGGGAGAATGTTGGATAATTCCAATTAACTTGAGGAGCAAGTTAACTCATTAAAGTGAAGTTTGATGGGTTAAGGAAAAAGGAAAACATATCGAGCTTAGGAATGTTTCCATATTATTATTAGGAAAAGATGTAGCTTCTTCTTATATAAAGAGTTCTCATGGAGAGATGTTCCATTAAGAGAAACACATAGAAATGTTTAGTTTTGAGAGAGTTTCTAAATCTAATAAGAAGAGAAGTTCTTATAATCTTTGTGTTTGTGCAACTTTAAAAAAAATCTTAACTTAAATTACTTCTTAAAATATTTAGTAACTATTTTAAATTACTATAAGTAAGAAGATTATTTTAATATTTATTATATAATATATATATATATATATATAATTATAACATTTTAAAAACTATTAATTTTGTCATTTTTTTTTATATTTTGCATTAACATTTTATTGTTATATATATATATATATTTTTTTAAATAAGTCCCCTCATGTGCTAAAACTTTCTCCGATATAGGCTTGTTCCGGTGTTATCCACGGCGGTAACCGCCGGAAAATCGATAGGCCTACAAGATATATATAATTATACACTACAAGAAAACTCGTAAATAACCACAAATGAGCCACAAAAAATTTGTGGCTAGAGTTTTACGGCTACAAATAGCTACAAATTAAAAATAGCCACCGTATTTAAAAAGCAAAACTTGTAGCTATTATGTAGATTTTTGTGGCTAATTTTGCTACAACCTACACTCATAGCTTTTTGAGGATAGTTAGCCACAATTAGTCACAAAACAGTTTGTAGACGTAAAAAATCCACTATTAACCACAAAATAATTTGTTGAAGTATTTAGCCACAATGTAATTTGTGGCTATTTGGAGAAATATAGATCCTAAACTTATTCTAAACCCTAAACATACCCTAAAACCATTTATCCTAGATCATGAATTGAACTCTTAAATACAAACGTCAAACGATATGAATAGTAATATATTTTAGATATATATATATATACACTAAATATATTTATTTTTTATGTTTAGGTTATATTTTGATGTAAATATGAACATGTTGAAATCAGTGGACCAACCAATGGAGAAAAAAACTATTGTTGGTAAAGCTAACTACTTAAGACATTTGAGGATCGTGAGGTATATACACTTAAACCTTTACACAATAACTTTTAACTTTTCTTGTTCTTAATTTGACATTTCTTTTCAGCAATTAGTTTTTTTTTATGTTCTCTATGCAGGAACACAAAAAAAAGAAAAAAAAAATTATCTTTGACCAATGATATCAAACTACCCAGATCACATCCTCCCATCCAAACCCTCTACTATAAACCTAAACCCTATATACCAATCCCAAAATCTAAAACATCAAACCTCATCTCATTTTAAATCTATACTACATAAATCATACCTTAATCTAATATTCTAAACCCCAAACTCAAACCCTAGATATAAAACCATGAATCCAATATTTTTAAACTTCAAATATATTATTTAAACAAACTCAAATTTTTTTCATGTAAACAAATATATAATTAATATATATTCCAATCTTTCTAAATTCCGTAGCGATAAATATACTTTAAGCAAAGCCAATTATGGTAAAGTCATATATAATTTAATTGAATGTTTTACATAAAATTTATTAAAGCCGGTCATGAATCTAATTCATTATATATGCAAAAAAAAAAAAAAAACTTTGGCCAAAATTATATCCTTCCGCCAAATTTTTCTTCCTTCCCCGCGCACATCTTGACCAAAATTAAAACGATAAATAAAAAAAGAAAAAAGAAACTCTTCTAATTTTTCATTGGTTGACAAAGTAGCTAAAGGATTGCTATCTAGAATTTTGGACCATTGATTAAATTTGTTCCAATGGTCAAGATCACTTTGGGTTTCTTCCTCGTGTCTCTCACTCTCTCTTTTCTTCACAAAGATCTCATCTCTCTTTCATTCCTGAATCTCAAATTCTCAATCACGTTGCTCCAGATCTTCTTTCTCTCATAACTCTCTCTTTAACCATACTACTTGCTCGAGCTTATCCACCAAAGCTTGTTCGTCACCAAAGCTCATCACCGTAGCTAGTTTGTCATCGCCACCACCAAAGGCTCGTCGCTGTCACCACCGAAGCTCTTCGTCCACCACACATACAAAGAAGAGAAGAGAGGATGAAGAAGATCCAGCAAGTTAGAGAGGACGAAGACGAATACGATGCTGGAGAGAGACGAAGAAGATGAAGGTATCTCTCACTCTCAGATTTAGTTTTGTTTTTCATTTAGGATACTGATTTTGATGTTGTTATCGATTTAGAAGTTAGCGATGGGGGAGAGAGCGTGACGAAAGTGGGAGGACGGAATATGGTGGCGAGGGTGGAGATGGACAGCAGATGGTGGCACCGTCAACTCGAAGCAACGAAGCGGCGGAGAAGACGATGACCAATTCTTTTTTTTTTTAGGTTTAGTTCTTTTTGGCTTAAATTCTTTAAAAAAAGTAAATTTGGTTTAGTTTTTTTGTTGTAATTAATTTGACTTAGTTTAGTTTGTAAATGAGTTTCAATTTGTAAAGTGGGTTTATTTATAAATAAAAATTTATTCGTAAATGTCGACAAAAAGAAAATTTACTCGTAAATCAGTTTATTATATACCAAATTTAATATATCAGACATATTTATATTTTTTTTTTGTAACTTATTTTGTGATTTGTAATTTATATTTTTTTTAGTAAAATATTTTCTACGATTCAAAATGCGGTTTTCTGTGGCTAAATTAGCCACAAAGATAATTTTATGCTATTTGTAGATATTAGCCACAAATATAATTTGTGGCTAGGTCGTAGAAAGAAAGCCGCAAATAGCAACAATGGTCTGATATCCACGAGCTTATAGTCAGCGAATTATATTTGTGGCTTTTCGTAGCTATGAGTGAAATAACCACAAAATTCAATCAACGGCCACAAAATTTATAGTGGCAATTCTCAGATTTTCTTGTAATTATATTGGAACGTTTTGCGTTTGATAACATCTGCAAGTTAGCATTCAACGTCGATGCCGCTTGCCTGGGAGACGGCGGAGCAGACGGTGTAGAGTTCATGAGAGCCTTCGATACGGCGGCCACAATCATCTCGGAAAGGTTTCAATCCGTTACCCCGTATTCATGGAAGATCAAGAAGAAACTTGACATAGGATCGCAGAAGCTTCTGAGAGAATCAATCGTGACCGTCCATAAATTCGCAGACGGTATCGTGCGTCACACGATTGATCAAGCTAGGTCAAGTAACAACATGAACGAGGATTTGCTTTCAAGGTTCATCAACATCGAAGAAATGAATTCGCCGGAGCTTCTGCGTGACATTGTCATCAGTTTCATACTTGCGGGACGAGACACAACATCCTCTGCTTTGAGCTGGTTCTTCTGGTTGCTCTCTAAGCATCCAGAAGTTGAAAACAAAATCATACAAGAGCTGAACTCGGTTAGGGAAAGAACAGGGAAGCGAATCGGTGAAGTTTACGGGTACGAGGAGCTTAAACTGATGAACTATCTGCACGCAGCGATAACCGAATCTCTTAGGTTATATCCTCCTGTGCCAGTGGAAATAATGAGTTGTGTTGAGGACAATGTATTGCCTGATGGGACATTTGTAGGGAAATCTTGGGGAACAAGTTACAACGCGTACGCGAAGGGGAGGATGGAGAGTATCTGGGGGAAGGGTTGTGATAGGTTTGATCCAGCGAGGTGGATTGATGAAACAAATGGTGGGTTTAGAGGTGAGAATCCTTACAAGTTTCCGGTGTTTCATGCAGGACTAAGGATGTGTTTAGGTAAAGAGATGGCTTATATTCAAATGAAATCGATAGTTGCTGCTGTGCTTGACAGGTTTGTTGTTGAGGTTCCGGGGAAGAAGGAACGTCCTGAGATTCTGTTATCTATGACACTTAGAATCAAAGGTGGTTTGTTTGTGAGGATACATGAAAGAACCTGAGTTACTTGTTTGACAAGTTTGGTTTGGTCTATGCTTTTATAATGTCTATGTTTTAATTACTCTTTGGTAAGGTTGCTTGACGTTGGTCATAAGCAAATTGTGTGGACCGAAGACTCTCTTGTCTTCCAAATTGCCTTATCCAAATGTGATATTACCAAAACCAGAAACTTTCAACCTCTCAAAACAAAAGGACAAATCATGGAAAACGTTAAAAATTTGGGTTTCTACTAAAGTCATTGTAAATCACTTAATTTTACATCTATTTTAAAATCAGAAAGTTTATGAAACAGTTCCAAACAAAAAAAGTTTATAAATATCAAAAAAATATGTTAGTCCTAATGACAAGACATCAAGAGACTATAATAGATAATTAAAAACAATCTTGGTAGATTGCTTCTCCTAGAGATTGAACAGAGTATACAGAGTGTTTGCATTTGCATATTGTAACACCAATTTTGTTAAATGTATCCACTACTAGTGCCAATGTTCATTTAGGGGACGTGTACCAAAGTGTTTCTGTTTGATGTCTCCTCAAGCTCTGGTCCTCTGGAGCCATCATGTCTGCCTCTCCAGCTACTAGCAGCATACAGACAAGGGAAAGAATAACAGAAGAATTCTCTCTGGTGGTCTTCCAATATCTGATTCTAATCTAACTAAAGATCAAAACAGCTCTAGCAAAGAGAAGCTCAGACGCAACCAAGCCATTTCCAACAATGATTGTACTTATGCTTGTTGATCCCAGAGAAGACAGTGATGGATGTGAGAACTGATAGAATTAAGAGTGTTTTAGATGAAGAACATGATGAACTTGCAAGAATAGAAGAGAGAGAATCAGAGAAACATAAAATTATTTTCTTGATTCATTTGGAACATGTTACACTCACATTTAAAGGAAAAATACTCAGAATAAGTTGACAATAAGAATGAATAAACTAATACTGCTGAAGTAGGATAAATTTGCACTAATACTGATGATAGTGACTAATCTGAACTCTCTCTTCCTTAGCCAAACATGTGATCTTCTTTTTTTTTTTTATAATAATAAAACCAACCCATAAGGGAATACCAGAACAGGCTTCCGGCTAACCGAAAGAGAAACAATGAAACTCCAAAATAGATTAGGCTTATCTATAAGACCAAGGAAAAGTAAACCAAAAACACAATGGGAGGGAAAGATTCTCGGCTCAATGTACCGTGCCCGGTCACATGTCCTTGCCAGAGAAACGCGGCCAACGATGCCGACTTAACCGAAATCAAGCCGACCACTGCATCTCTAGTTCCTTCTCTAAACAGCGCCGACACACAGATTGTAGTCTCACCTGAGCTTCTATCAACCACCTGACTGACCTGAGTCCGGGAAATGAAAGAGGATTACACGATCAGGGTTTACCGCCATCCCTAACCAATCCTTTTCCGCCCCTAAAACTCAAGTCAGAACAGGTACATCCCCACCAACCACACTCTGCACCTCAGGGGTTCAAGAAACTCAGCTCCAACGTATTAACTAGGAACTCGCCCGGGACATTCAAGCTTGGTATCCGATAAATACATAACGAAAATATAGAAACACCAAGAGTGAGGGTAGACGACCTAACCAACACGCTGGAGATGCAAGAAGACGGACTCGAGGGACTACACGAGACCACAGCTAGCTCGCCTGAAGTTGACTCTGAGAACCAGAGACCAATTTCTTCACTAACGTCAAGTGATTAACCTGCGACAGAAGGTGAATCCAAACACATAAATACAAGAGCACACTTCAAAAAAGCAAGCCGGCAGCTTCAAAGAAGATCTGGGAACCGGGACACCGGGCAGGGAAGACGGATGAGAGGGAGGTCGACAAGACTGCCCCGGGACGGCCATAGACGACCATACCGGACTGCAAACACTGCAAGACTCCACACGCCAAGGCTTGCAACCCTGGCACGCGCTAGGAGAGTGAACAGACGGGGGAGTAGGGCAAAGAAAAAGGGAGAGAAAGAGTGAAAGACGGAGCCCTCCGGCGGTGAGGAGCGCACAGACGCGCCGGAGGCAGACGAAGGTCGCAAGTTTGTCGAGAGAGACTTTTTTTTTTTTCTTTTTTTTTAACCTTCCGTGTGATCTTTTATTGTCTATAGTCTCCAACAGCTCTTTCTTCATCTTGAAATCTCTATTGGCTTCTGGTTACTCAGACCATATACTTAGACAAGTCTCATTTAGTTGCTTAGTTTTCATCAGTTCAATTTATTTCTTCTTCATGTCAACAATGGAGACATCTATGGTACAAAATCACTGTCCCGAGTTTCCATACTAGTTCTTGTTGGTGGTGAGAAGTATGTGACCTACTCATGCGTTCTCCTACCAGCGGAAGTCTTTCATCTTGTGACTACGAGCGGATATACGTAAAGACTTTGGAAGCTATATATAGAATTTATTAAGAATTTTAATTAAAAAAAATTATAGTATAAAATTTGGCGGGATATATAAATTATTTTTAAATTTTTTAGGTAATATGACGATGTTTCATTTTCCTATATTTAGGACAGGCCCTAGATATCATTTGCCTAAAATTTATCACCTATCTTAGCTAAAACATACATATTCCACTCTTGCAAGTAAGTCGAATCCAATAGCCCCAAATGAGTTTTTATTACACATATTGAAGGTCCAAGATCGTTACTTTATAAAAGTGTAAACAGTAAATAAAGCATAAGCATTATAAAAGTCTACACCAAAGTTAACTTGTCCAACAAATAACTCAGGTTCTTTCATGTATCCTAGCAAACAATCCACCTTTCATTCTAAGTGTCATAGACAAGAGAATCTCAGGACGCTCCTTCACTCGAACCTCAACAACAAACCTGTCCAACACCGCAGCAACTATCGACTTCATCTGAATATAAGCCATCTCCTTACCTAAACACATCCTTGGTCCTGCATGAAACACCGGAAACTTGTAAGGATTTTCACCTCTAAACCCACCATTTGTTTCATCAATCCACCTCTCTGGATCAAACCTATCACAACCCTTCCCCCAAATACTCTCCATCCTCCCCATCGCGTACGCGTTGTAACTTATTCCCCAAGCTTTCCCTACAAATGTTCCATCAGGCAATACATTGTCCTCAACACTACTCATTGTGTCAACTGGTACAGGAGGATATAGCCTAAGAGATTCGGTTATCGCTGCGTGCAGATAGTTCATCAGTTTAAGCTCCTCAAACCCGTAAACTTCTCCGACACGCTTCCCTGTTCGTGCCCTGATCGAGTTCAGCTCTTGTCTGATCTTGTCTTCCACTTCTGGATGCTTAGAGAGTAACCAGAAGAACCAGCTCAAAGCAGACGATGTCGTGTCTCGTCCCGCGAGAATGAAACTAATGACAATATCACGAAGCAGCTCCGGCGAACTCATCTCCTCGATGTTGATGAATCTTGAAAGCAAATCCTCGTTCGTGTTACTTGACCTAGCTTGATCATCAGTCCTGTGACGCACGATATCGTCTGCGAATTTATGGACGGTCACGATTGATTCTCTCAGAACCTTCTCTGATCCTATGTCAAGTTTCTTCTTTATCTTCCATGAATACGAGACAACGGACTGAAACCGTTTCGAGATGATCGTCGCCGCCGTCTCGAAGGCCCTCATGAACTGTACACCGTGTGCTCCGTCGTCGCCGAGGCAAGCGGCATCGACGTTGAATGCTAACTTGCAGATATTATCAAACGCAAAGCCTTCCAATATATCTTGTAGGTCTATCGGTTTCCCAGCGGTCGCCGCGGCGGCTAACACCGGAACAAGCCTAAATCGGAGAAAGTCTCAGCATCTGAGACTGAAAGTGAATTAGATTAGCTGAGATCGATATACCTGGTGTTGATTTCAACAGTGACGTTGGTCATAACGAAGTCACGGAGAGACCTAGTACTGAACTCGTAGCTCGCCGTCTTCCTCTGTTTCCACCACATCTCGCCGTCGGAGTTAAATATTCCACGGCCAAGAAAATCTTCAAGAAACGAGATGAACCGCTCGCCTTTAGGGAAGCTATCGAACTTCGTCTTGAGCATGAACTCGACGTTTGCTGGATTTGCCGTCATGACGAACTGTTGGTTCCCTGGTCGCCGGAAAACAGCTGTTTGTGTCGGGCATCGAGACAGAGTCTCTACCGTCCAATCGAGGAAACGGTGACGGTTTTTCACCAGTCCAGGTATGCTGCCGACGATCGGGTAGGATTTGAAACCGATGTGTGAGGACGGTTGCCTTGGGAAGATGAAGAAGATGAAGATAGGGAGAGAGACAATGAAGAGGATGATGATGAGAAACTCCATTTGTCTTCGTGTCTGGGCTGGCTTTTTCACTTTAGTTTCAAACCAAGTGTTTGTGGTGGTTGTGGGTATCAATCAAATTGAACTGAAACAGAAAAAGGGAAAGACAAGTCATTTGCATATACTATTTGGGCCTTTGGGCTTTTTAAAGGCTCAAAATAGCATGTTTATTGGGTACAATTAGATCTACTCCAAACCAATATCCAATACCAAGGCTTAATTATAATTATGGCCATATGAATTATGTAACTCCAAAAACACACACATCCACATTAAACAAAACAAAAACAAAAACAGTAGAGATGACTACTATATCCATTCATGCTTGCTAATCTCTTTACTTACGTACATATCTGGAACCAAAGAACCCGAACAAACCGAACCGAAAGGAGGTTCTGTTTTGTTTGCATTTGTATCCTTTCAATTATCTGAGCAGATCTTATATCTCTATAACCAAAGAACCAAAACCAAACGTGAACCTAACCAGAACCGAACTAAGAACTAAATGGATACCCAAATTTCTATATATATATAATTTATATACTTATAAATATTAACTATATTTAGTTGTTAAATAATCAAATAATTTTAAAATACTTCCTTAAACCATAATTACTAAAAATGAATTACCAGATAAAAGTATCTAGACTATTTAAAATTTTCTGAATTATCTAAATTTTATACGAAAAATTGAAAAATCTGATATGTAATCCGAAAAACCTTAATTTTTGACTTTTTAAACCAAATTAACCGAAAATCAGAACCGAATGGGAATCACAATTATCTCAGATGTTAGTTGGTTCCTAAATTTTTTACCCGAACCGAACCGAGAATTGTAAAAACCAACCAGGAACCAAACCAAAATTTTTTAATACCCGATCATAAACCTCTAGAATCAAAGAACCAAAAAACTGTAACAGAAAAGAAACCAAAAACTGAATTCCCTTGGCTAGTCCCTATAATAGAACTTTAGTTGAATGGTGCCTCTAGACTATTTACTAGGATTTTTCTTACAATTGTATTATATATATTGTTATTATGTATATCAAAATTGTAACTTAGGCTGCTAAAATGAGAAGTCTCCTTCAACTTTTATAGAAAATCTAATCAACACCTTGGTGTTGAATTGCTTGAAGTAGTTTTTGGTTTTAGTTTTAGATGTTTAGATTTTGGTTTTAAATTTTTCTGTTTTTGTTTTCGATTTTCATATTTTGGTTTTAAATTTTTAGATTAAGATTTTTTGTTTTTGGTTTGGCTGTATTTTTATTTTTTTCAAAAAATAACAAATATATTATTATAATAATACAAGAAAAATAGCAAAAAAATATTTAGAAGTTAGCATTAAAATTTATCACATTATGATTGTTATTTAAAATAAAAAATATACATTAACATTTTTTAAATTATTATATTTTTAAAAAGTCATATTTATTACTAAAATATAAATCATCTATAAATTATAAAAAATTGAAAATACTTACATTTATAAAATTATTTATAAAATTTTATTATATAAACAATTTTTAACTTTTAGAATTTGAATGTCAATTTTTTATTTTCAAAAATAGTATTCTATATTGTATTAATAATTTTTTTTATGTTTCTATATTTTTAGTTATTGTTTACTGTGTCTAATAATTATTAAAAATTATTCAATAATTTTATTTATAGAATAAATAATTTTTTTACAATGATTTAATATTATATATAAATATCAGAATTTATTTTACAGATATTAATCACAAATAAATTATTTCACATTATTATTCAAATCATATCTTGTACAAAAACTTGTAATGGAATTTTAATCTTGGGAAATTTACCAAAAATGACCTAAAATTTGATTTTAAATGCAAAAGTAAATTCCAAGTTCAATCAAATGCAAAAGTAGCCTAAAAAGAATATCATGACTTAATCTACATTCACTCATCGATGTTGAAAATAGTTTAATTTTACTAGATCTTAATTTATATAATTTACAAATGTTTATAGTTACATGATTTCAATTTTCTCCCATAAATTTTTTTAAAATAAAATTTATAAATTATTTTTAAAATCTACTACATGAGAAGACTTCGAGGAATTCTTCTCACATAAGACTTCCCGGGGTTATAATCATTAAAATGCATAATGGTTATTTGTTTGGTCATCAAATTTCAATAATCTTTGACTTATATGTGTTTAATTTTGTGTATATTAAACACTTTAAAGGTTGATTTTAAGTTTAATAAAGTGTTTGATTCTATTTAGTTAGTTATCTAATTTTAGGGTTTAGGTGACTTAAGTCTTCTGACAAAAAATACACTAGAAAAGACTTATGGGAAAGTATGTTGGGAAAATAATAAATTTAGGATTTAGAAAACTTCTCCGAGTCTTCTAAATCAAAAATATTTAATCATAAAGGAATTTTTGTGTCCCTATAGAAATTATTTTTACACATTCTCTCTCTTACTCTCAAATGTGCAACAAATATGTAATGTTTTTTACTCTAAAACCCTTTAACCTCTCTATAATCTTTTTGAACTTGAAAACACCAAAGTTTATATCAATTTCTCATTTTGTCTCATGTCTTTCTTACTGATTTATCTTGTTTTTGCAAGTTTTTTCATTTACTAAAGTATATCTGTAATTTTTTTGTTCATTTGGTAACCTCTTGTTGCTTAAAGGTCTAACTTTTTGAAAAAAAAATTTGTTGCTTAAAGCTTTTATCTTAGTTTTGAAGATTTCTCTGTTTTAAAGTCATTTGAATGCTTTGGGATATGCAGATTTTTCAGATTTGAGTTCGACTTTTGGGAAGTCTTCGCAGAAGTCTTCTAACATATAATACACTGAGCATTTTGGTAAGTCTCCATGTCTAATTTTCTTCATTTGGTAACCTCTTATTGCTTAAAGTCTTATCTTTTACAAACTCTTTATGTTGCTCAAAGCTCTTACCTTATTTTTGAAGTTTTATTCTGTTCTGAAGCCATTTGAATGTTTTTGGATATGGAGATTCTTTATATCTGAGTCAGACTTTGGAAGACGTTTGTGAAATAGTTTCGGAAGTCTTCTAATATATAATGCACCACAAGACTTCTTCTGACGGAGTCTTCTCCTATATCTCCTAATTCAAAACAGATCTGGCAGTCTTCACAAAGTCTTCAAAAACTTGAAACCTGAGCATGAGGACTATCAAATTTTATAATGTGTATGTCAAGTGAAGTCTAAGCTTATCTATGTGGAGGAATGGTATCTATCTCTAAGTGTAATAGTTTTGTTTATGGTTTATTTTGTGATTTGTGTGTGTACTCTTTTAGTTGTGGATTCTTTTGTAAATTTGAAAAGATGTTAGTTAAATTTTTTTGGTAAATATGTTCATGTCTACAATATTATCTTGCCAAAAATACTTGACATTATTGAAGTATTTGATACAACTTCAGTAGCAAAATACATTAACACAAAACTTTAATCAAATTTACTAAAACTAATGGACAAGACTTCGAAAAAAAAAACAAAGTCAAATTCACAAAAGATCAAACATTGCATAAGTTCAAACACATAACACTTTCACTAGAAGCCTTCAAGAAATTAAAATATAAAAATTAAGCTGAAAATTAAAATATTAGTGGGAAACTTAAATTTTAAGTGAAAACTGAATTTCACAAAAAAGTGAAAACTAAAATTTTGAATCTTATGAAAGTTAAAAGTATTTCTTATGATCTAAGAAAACACATTAAAACCACATAACTTGATATAGTCGAAATTACTTAATACTTTTGAAAGTTAAAAAAAATATCTTGAAGTTACTTAACACTCTTGAAATACAAGTTTTACAAAAATTAACGTAGAAGACTTCCCAGAATGGTCTCTAACTCTAAGTGTAATAGTTTTATTTATGGTTTGTTTTGTGATCTGTATGTGTACTATTTTAGTTGTGGCTTCTTTTGTAAATTTGAAAAGATGTTAGTGGAATTGTTTTGGTAAATATGTTCATGTCTACAATATTATCTTGCCAAAAATACTTAACTCTATTGAAGTTTTTGATACAACTTCAGTAGCAAAACACATTAACACAAAATCAAGAGACTTCTTAGAAGTCTTCTCACACTAGCTAAAAACATAATAAATATGAATGTTGATAACCTCATAATTATTAATTATCATCAGTAGCCCCAATATTGACTAATATACATGAATTAATAAAAAATATTAAAAGTTTTTTTTAAATTTTAGAGGAAATGAAAGTTTATTAAACATTGGTCTCGAAGACTTCTACGAAAATCTACCATTTAGGTCATTTTTGCAATTGCAAATTTACAAAGGAAAACTTCCAGAAAAATCTATTATACAACAGACTTATCTGGAAGTCTTCCTTTGTAAATATTGGCTTACTTTTGTATTTCAAAAATTCTCAAAAATACCAGAAAAGACTTCTCCAGAAGTCTTCTCGGATAAACAAGTTAGCTTTGCAGTTGACCAAATTGTGTCAGAAATTTGATTTTCTATAGAAAACTTCACAGGAGGCAGAAGACTCCTGGAAAATCTTCTCAACTGCCCGAGCTTCGTGGGATAATGGCTACTTTGCAACGTGGTAGTCCTTGATGGCTCGCTTTTACTCATGACCGAATTCGAACTGCTTATGCTCTCCCGCCGGGTGTGAACCGTGCTACTCATGTTGCCTTGGTTGCTCCCGTTCGGCCCAAGAAAGGCCGTGGCAACAAGAGTAAGTTGTCCTTCTCTTGACAAGATTTTAAGATACTTCATTAGCGCGATCCTAAATCCTTCGAGGTTCGTTTCGTTTTTAGGGAAGAAGGAGAAGGAGGTGTTGCTCGATCGTCCTGATGAGTCTTCTGAGGTCGGGTCGCTAGAGCGAGCTCAGAAAGTTTAGCGCGGGCCTGTTCTTAGATCGAGGTCGCAGGCTCTATTTCCTGGCCTTCTGGTAGGCCGGTGTCGATTGCTATCCCTGCCGGCGGGACTTGTAAGGCATCAGATAACTCGGCGAGTTCTGCTGGCGATCGAGCTCTTAACGACGAGGTCGATTCATTGACTCACCGGCGTCGACGTCGGGTCATGGAGGAGATTAACACTGTGACTTCGGGGTCATCGAGCTCGAGACTCCCTCCACCGTTACGTGTTTCTGGTGAAGGTACTTCGAGGATTAACTCCGGCGCCCGTCTTTCGAGCGTGCCCGAAGCCTCTTCATGGGTGTTTTCATATGATAACGAGATTCCTATCCTTGAGAACCCCGATTCCCTCGCTGCGATCTGGCGTAAGATCAGAGCGGAAGGATGCGAGCTCCCTTCTCTGGAGCGTATGCGAGAGCGTGATGCCTATGTTCGGATGGTAGTTGCGAATGCCAAGGTACGTTATCTTTCTTCGGTGCTTTATTGAATGGGATGACGATCTCTGATGTTATCGTTTTTGCTTAGGCTATGGAGGCGAGCAATGAATACGCCGCTTTGATGGAGAGGCGATTGGCTAATTTTGCAAGTAAGGAGGAGATCGCGGGTCATCTTCTCTTGATCCAACAGCTTCGAGGTGAGTTGGAGGTTGCTCGGGAGGTGGAGAGGCAGCACAAAGCGGAGATCGAGGAATCGAAGAAGAATTTGGCTGCTGCTGAGGCGGGGAAGGTCGCTATTCAGAGCGATCTTGACTCGATGAAGGAGAAGCATAGGCGAGAGATCGAAGGTCGAGATAGGAGAGCTCGCAAAGATCGCCACCATGCTCGTCTCTCTCTTGCTCAAGAATATGATGGGGTTCTGGCTGTAGTGAAGAACAAGTTGGAGCAGAAGAAAAAGGAAACGGCTGCGGAGATTCGTTTGCAAGAGGCGCGAACTCGTATTGAGACTTTGATTGAGTATAATGAGGGTGGCTTCGAGCTCGAAGCGGAGTTGGAGCGTCTTAAAGACCTGGAGGTTTTGCTCAAAGTTGATTACGGTCTTGCTTCGGTGTCGGATCCTTCTCTTAGTTGCCTCGATCTTCCTGGGATTTCTGGAGATTCGGTCAATCAGGATTGATGCGAAGGTTAGTTTGACTTAGTTTGAAGTTTGATATGTTCTGCTTTTCTTTTTGTGTTTTTGTTGTCGAAAAAAAACATATATATGTCTTCGACGGATTATGGGACAATATCTCTTTAATCGTATGTTTTGATTTAACTCAAGCTTCATTGAGCCTGTTTTTATCCTTTAGGAAGCGTGGAACAGAGACTGATCAGAAATCTGTTTTGTGGGCCTTTATATGGTCTGATAGCAAGTCAATAGAACTGGCTACGTTTAGGGGTTGAGTATTCTAAGTAATAGAAGAAACGTAACAAATGTTTGTTCGGTTGTTTGGGCTGCGCTCGGTGTCAAGCTGCATACGTACCTTCTTCGAGGGATCAAGCCTTTTCGTAGTTCCGTTTTTCTTTGATTGAGCTGTAGGGTAAGGTCGGTAGCTTCCCAGCTCGAAGCTTGATAGTCATGGTCGAGGTTCGGGTTTTGCGTCACTTGTAATATTTCTTTAAGTTGTAGGCGTTCCAAGGTCTCATTTCTGGGAGGCCAATTTTGCGTATTTCTAGTTCGTAGACTTCGGTTCGGATTTCTTTGGTGACTTTGTATGGTCCTTCCCATTTTGCTCCTAATTTTCCTGCGCCTGGTTCTTTCGTTATGTCGAACACTTTTCGGAGAACTAGGTCGCCTACAGAGAAAGCGCGGTTTCTTACGTTGGAGTCGTAATAACGTGCCGCGGCTTGTTGGTAATTTTGCACTCGTACTGCTGCTTTTTCTCGTGGTTCCTCGATCATGTCTAACTGGTGGATTAATAACTCTTCGATGAGTTCGGCGTCTTCTGGACATATCCCTCGTCGCTGACTCGGAACCTCGACTTCGGCTGGGATTACGGCTTCGACTCCGTAAGACAACGAAAATGGTGTTTCTTGGGTTGCTGTGTGGGGGGTCGTTCTGTAAGCCCATACGACACCGTGCAGCTCTTCGCCCCACCTTTCTTTCTTGAGGTCGAGTCTTTTCTTGAGGTAGTTCATGATAGTTTTATTTGCGGCTTCGGCATGACCGTTGCATTTTGGGTATCGGGGGCTTGCGGCCTTAATTTTGATTTTCCATTTTACGTAAAACTCGTTGAGTATTTTTGAGATGAATTGTGGTCCATTGTCGGTTACTATCTCGTAAGGTAAACCATGCCGACAGATGATGTTTTTCCAAATGAAGCTGGTTACCGTCGTAGAGGTGATGTTGGAGAATGCTTCGGCTTCGATCCATTTGGTAAAATAGTCGGTTAGTACCAGGAGGAATCGTAATTGGGCTGGCCCAGAAAGTACTAGCGGGCCTACTATATCCATGGACCATTTCATAAAGGGGTATGGTGAAGATATTGTAGATAATTTTTGAGTCGGTTGGTGTATCATTGGTGCGTGCCTTTGGCATTTGTCGCATTTTAATGCGAATTGCTCGCTATCATCGGTGATCGTTGGCCAGAAGTAGCCTAGTTTCTTTATCCTGATTGCTAGGGATTGCCCGCCAGAGTGGCTTCCGCATGATCCTCCATGAGTTTGTTTTAGGATTGTGAATGAGTCTTTGGGCGACACCCCCAACAAATAAGGCTCGTCTAGGCTTCTTTTGTAGAATTTCTCTTCCATAATACAATAGCGCGAGCTTCGGGCTTTTATTTTTTGAGCTTCCCATCTTTCAGCGGGGAGTTCCCGTATTTTATATATTTAACCATTGGGGTTCTCCAATCTGGTCTAGCTTCGAGCTATTTTTTGAAAGCGTCGTGCGCCTCGTTGTTAGTTTCGTGGACGGCTTCTTCAGGGTCAGTTGCTGTGGTTGCTGTTCCTCTAGTCCTGACGCGTGACGTGCTTGGGGTTGATGGGTCGTCAAGCTCACCGCTGGTTTTGTCGTCGAGTTCCTGGCTTTCTTTCCGTGCTCTGCTTCGTGTAGTGATTACATTGATGCGCGGGAGGCTGTCTTCTTGAAGATTGCTTCCTTTGCACGGGCGATCTATGCTAGGATTTTCTATTCCTTCTACCGGTATTATTCTTTTTACCGCTGGGTTGGAAGTTGAAGCCAGCACAGCTAGAGCGTCGGACGACGTGTTATCTCCTCTTGGGATTTTTGTGAGCTCGAATTTGTCGAATTGTTGAGCGATCTCTTTTAGGACTGTGAGATATGCTTCCATTCTTTCTTTTTTTGCTATGTATTCTCCGTGGAATTGGCTCGTGACTAACTGCGAGTCGCTGAAGGCACTGATTTCCCGAGCTCCGATGCTTCGTGCGAGTCGTAGGCCGGAGATCAGAGATTCGTGTTCGGCTTCGTTGTTTGATGAGCTGAATCCCAGGTGAAATGATTGCTCGATCATTTCCCCTGTCGGGGATTCAAGCTGTATTCCGATCCCGGATCCCTGCCACGATGAGGCCCCATCGACGTGTAATTTCCATGTTTGGGAATTCTATTTCGTGCTATCTTCTTTCGGGACGAGTTCGATTACAAAATTGGCTAACACCTACGTTTTCGAGCTCGTTCGCGGTTTGTATTCGATATCGTATTCGCTGAGCTCGATTGCCCACTTCACCAATCTTCCTGATTGGCTTGGACTGTGGAGTACTGTCCATAGGGGTTGCGATGTCATGACCGTGTTGAATGCAACTGAAAATAAGGTCTTAATTTTCGAGCCACGGTTACTACTGCTAGCGCTAGCTTCTCCATCACGGAGTACCTGGTTTCGGCGTCTACCAACGATCTACTTATATAGTATATCGGTCTTTGTTCTCTGCTTTCTTCGCGAATTAGCACTCCGCTCACAGATTGTTCGAAGTTTGCCACATACAAAAGGAGGGTCTCTTCTATGGTTGGTTTTGACAGAACGGGCGGTTCGCTGATATATGTCTTAAGTTCTTTTAGGGCGGAGTCACATTCGGTGTACCATTCGAATTTCTTGTTTCCTTTCAATAGCTTGTAGAAAGGGAGGCATCTGTCGGTCGATCTAGAAATGAAGCGGTTCAGCGCAGCTATTTTTATGGTGAGGCGCTGTACTTCTCGGATCGATCTAGGAGGTAAGGTATCGATGAGCGGGGCGATCTGTTTCGGGTTGGCCTCGATTCCTCTTTCGGTTACAAGGTATCCGAGGAACTCTCCGGAGGCCACTCCGAAAGTGCATTTTGTAGGGTTCAGTTTCATCCCGAATTTATTAAGAATTTTGAAACACTCTTGGAGTTGTAGAATGTGGTTGTTGGCTTTGGATGACTTTAGTAACATGTTGTCTATGTAAACCTCCATCGTTCTTCCAAGTTGCGTGGAGAACATTTTATTTACTAGTCTTTGATAAGTAGCTCCGGCGTTCTTTAGTCCGAACGGCATTACTTTGTAGAAATAGGTACCCCGCTTGGTGATGAAGCTAGTTTTTTCCTGGTCGTCGGGGTTCATGAGGATCTGATTGTACCCAGAAAATGCATCCATGAACGAGAGTAGTTCGTGACCGGCCGTGGCTTCTACCAGCCGGTCGATATGCAGTAATGGGAAGCTATCTTTTGGGCATGCTTTGTTGAGATCGGTGAAATCGATACATACTCTCCATTTTCCATTTTTGTTTTTACTACGACAGGGTTTGCGAGCCAGTCAGGATATTGGACTTCGTGAATGGAGCCGATTTTCAGGAGCTTATCCACTTCGTCGTTTACCGCCTTGGCCCGTTCGAGTCCTAGCTTCCTTCGTTTCTGTTTGATAGGTTTGAACGTAGGATCGACGTTCAGGTCGTGAGAGGTGATATTGATGTCGATTCCGGGAATGTCTGCCGCAGACCATGCGAATGTTCTAATATTTTGCTTGAGGAAAGATACAAGGTCGTTCCTGACTTCAGGAGGGAGATCGTTCCGGATGTTAACGCCTTTTTCGGGGGAGCTCTCGTCTAGGGCGACGATGCTCGATAGGTCTTTGGCGGGATCTTTTACTGAGAGGTTGTGTGCGCGTGTGATATTTTCCTCCTTCCGTGGCATCTTTCGGAATTCATACATGTAACAGGCTCTGGCTTGTTTTTGGCTTCCGAGTATGGTTTTCTCGCCGAGGGGACCACCCTCATCTGGTGCGATCAGGGGCTCCCTACGATGGCATCGAAGGGCATAGGATGATCGACTACGGTGAATTCTGCTTTCAGTTCCAGATTGTAAGCTTTGGTGGTTAATAATATGATCCCGAGCAAACGGATCGAGTTTCCTTCGAAGTTTCCTCCCCTTCGAAGCTGGCGAGGGGAGTCGTATCTTGTCTGATCATTGGGACCGGTTGCTCGAACGACCGTAGCGTTTTTTTGTGAGATGACGTCGACAGCGCTTCAGGTGTCGACGAGGATTTTCGAAAAGACGGCGCCTTCGATTTCCAATCCGATCACCAAGGCATCGTCGTGGGGCATATCGAGTTTTATAGTTTCGTGCTCGTGGAAAGTCACGATCTCTCCTTTTGGTATTGTATCTTCGGGGGTGATGATGGTGGAATCGTTAATCGCCTGTCGCGAAGCGCATGATCGCTTGTCGAGAGTATCAATTTTTCTTGATGCGATCGACCTCATCGATCTGAAGAGGTCGAGATCGATCGATTCGATGCAGTCCAACTAGATTGGGATGGGATCCATAGTCGCGCTTAGGAAACTTAAATCGGTTTGTTAGCAAAGATGTTTTTCGTTTATCTTCCCCACAGTCGGTGCCAAAATGTAGAACCTAAAATCTACACTAAGTATTTGATAGTGATCGGGGTTTGATCTAGGGAAGACAAATGATGTAGGCAACGATATCTTTAGAACACAACGATGTTAAACAATTTCCAGTAGGTAAAAATGGACTTTATTGATGAATAAGATCGAATACAATGAATTGAACTAGATCGAGTCGTAAAGAAAGAGTCTAAGATCGGGAGGAAAACAAGGTCGATGTAAGTGTGTAGCTCTCTCTAGGGTTTTCCACGTGTCCTTCTTCATGTCTCTTCTCCTTTCTTTATAGTAAGTCGACTTCGTGATCTCCGTAGCTGCTCCGCGATCTCCTGGATTGCTCCGCGATCTCCGGGGCCTCGACTCCTTTGTTTTTCGAGCTCGATTGCTTGTTATTGGCTTCGGTTCCTTGCGGCCCATAACTCTGATCGCGGCCCATTGATGTATTGACCGAAATTGGGTCCAACACTAGTAACACCACTAATACACCAATAACAATGTGAAACCAACAAAATAATTTTGGGATAAATACTTAAGATGTCGCAGACAGATGATCAGTCTCATTTTCGTGTGCTGACAAATCATCACTATTCCCAGTTGAAAGCGATTCTACATGATGTTCTTCTAGAGGAGGAGTGGCTTTTTTCCTGGACTTTCCTTTTGTTTGCTTAGTATTTCTTTTCCCTCCACGCTTAAGAAATTGGATCCAACAAATATATGGTCCTATTAAAATTATATGTTAATAATCTTTCTATATATACATTTTATATAAGAAAAAACAAAACAATATATTGTTGGTTTTATTTTCACAATGAGATTATCTCTATGTGCAGATCTTTTATTCAAAATAGTATATTGATTATTAAGTATTTTCATTAGTATATTGATTATTAAGTATTAATAATCAATATACTATTTTGAATAAAAGATTAATAATCAATATTTAATAATCTCATCCGGAAACTAAACTAACCTCAATTATTTAATATCGCATAATCATTTTTTTTACTACATTCAATAGCGTATATTTACATCCATCATTTATCTTTTTTATTCTACTAATATAAGATCTCTACTTCAATTATTTGAAAGATAAGTTTGACATGATTGCCTAAATTATTGGACACCTAAAAGAGTCATAGATATTTATGCTATTCTCAAATATTTATGTTTTTGAATGTATTCTTTGACCAAAGCACTTTTGGATGCTTTTCGATTGATCATCTGCAACAGTGAAATTGACAAATTGGTTTCCACAATACATTTTTAGAAGAATGGAGGTTTGCTTTTCAAGTGTTTTCTTAACACACGAATGCATCTTTCTACTCTATAATCTACATAACCTTTACGTTACATGACAATACCTCAACACATCCATTAGATATTTCATTAATGTATAACTCCAACGTCAGGACCAAATTTGACGAGTACTGTTTTTAATCTATCGAGTACTTTGAGACTTGATTTCCTTTTTCTAATCGAGTGGTACCTTATCGATGTGTATGTATGTATAGACCACTAGAAATTTATGTTTTCTGACGATCAGGTTATCTAAATCAAAATATAAATGTTTTGGAGATGAGAAATGATATACTATAACTTGTTATGGGCACAAACAAATATCAAAGATCTAATATATCTTCAATTCCTTTCTATCTAAATTAAAGGATCATATTATTTTATATAATAAAAGATGGAGAAAAAGTTCGAGAACATACATCTTTTTCTAAAGTTTGGGAATGTGTGTTGCTAGCGAAACGCTACACAGTTAAATTTCAAAGCTGGAAGTTTAAAGAGTAAGAGCAAGCGCCTTGTTTAGTCGGAGAAGACCCACAAGAAGACGACGGAGAAGAGAATGATGGATAAAAGGTGAGGGGTTAAACATAGCTTCTGATCATTGTTTTTCTTCTTTCTTTCGCTAAAAATTGTTGGTTACTGAATAATAATACAAAAATATATTAGTAGCAATAACTTAGTGTTGATACTCTCACACAATGTAGAATTGTCTAATATCCAATTTTAACACTCAGAAGACACTCATAGGAATAGTTTTCTAGGTTAAAAGTTAATATATATTCCTCTTTCTATCTCGTTTTCTTGTAAATATTTGATTTTATATATGAATCATTTGGATACTTAATTTTTCTATGTTCCAAGATCGTCTGATTATTACCCACAAGCTATATACACTCTTTCATCGAATTGATTTGTAGAGAATGAGTTTGGCAAAAATCTTCCCTCACTTTGTAAAATATCCAAAACTCACTTAAAGTGAAATTATTAATGGATATTCTAGAGAAGGTAATGGATCATGCCCAACTTGCATGATTTTATTTTAGTTTTAAAATTAATAAAGTGCGAGCAACATAACACCGAACCCCAACTAAAAAAGACAAAAAAAAAAAAACTCAAAATCAATTAATTACCAAGATGTGCAGATCTTTTATTCAAAATAGTATATTGATATTGTGTTCTACGGTCCATACGGATTAATATCCATAAACGCACTCAGTATATACATTTTTATTAACAATTACTTATGGCTTGATTAATTTTAGTTTTAGTTTCGGTTAACTTTTTCAATTTGTCATATTAAAGCAAATATATATTTTAAGACTGATGACAAAGTTGTGACTCATATGAAGCAAAATAGCCAAATGTTCTTGTGTATTAAACTAGTGCATAGATAGCTATATACTATATTAGCTAATTAGCAATTGAACTTTCTCAGTGTTTGTGTTTATGTTTACGTTAATTGCATCAGCATTCACGGTGCGACTCCAATTATCACATCTCTGTGGATATGGTTAGTGCCACCACAAAACAAAACCACTCACTTCAAAGCATTTTGCAACATCAACAGATATTATTTCATCTGCGGATCCCACAGACAACGTAAGCTTGGGCCCAACTCTATTTCTACTCACTTGTAAATTGCCTTGTTCGGAAACCCGATAAGCGCTACGAGTGCGGCACACACGGGCCTAGCGATTTATCGAAAAAGTGGAAAAAATTGGAGAGTACGCGGAGAGGAATTTTTTGTACTTTTACACGTAATTAACGTTTTAAGTTGTAGTCGGTATATATAAATGGTTTCATATTGTACAACTAATTTAATTAACCAAAATGGTTATTGCCGAATTGTAAATTGGAAAAAGGAATGCAGATTAATTTAAAAAAAAAACAATTACTTTGGTTATATATTTATAGTTTCGCTAGTTTTCAAAGATTCTTTACAGTTAGAGTGGTAAATGCTGCCTTGGAAACTGCTGCCTTGGAAACTTGAAAAGGGTCAGAGTTCAACCCCCATTACATGTACCGAAACTTTTTATTTTTTTATTTAGTGAGGGCAAGATCGTAATTTCGTAGTCATCTTTTTCCTAGACCATTTTTTTATTGAAAGTATTACACTCTAGGCACATTTCTAGTTATTAATTACATTTTTGGTCACTTTTGACTATTGAGACACTTTTTCTTAAACCTAGTTTGCTTCCTAACTAGTTTAGTTACTTTCCCGTAACAATAAGGAAAAGACAAACTTCTGACAAAAAAAATTCACCTTTTTTAGGATTTATCATCGTCGTCGTCGTCATCGGTTTTGAGCTCTGTTTTTGTCGCTGCAGTTGTGCGTCCGCGGGACACAGGTGCTCTGCTCGCAACTTCGCCGTCATCTAGTGGCTCCTTTGGTCGCGACTCGCCGTGATGAGCCGCCGCGGAATCTCCTCTTCGTCGTCTTCATAGGAAAATCACGAGACAACGATAATGAGTCTCTGACAATCATCGTCACACATTCACACATACAGAATCAGAGTATAGCCAGATCTGTACGATTTTTTGCTGCGATGGACATAGGTAACAAACTCCAGCTGATTTTTCTCTCAATCGTATACGTATGCTCCACCGGAGGATCCTTTACTCACCCTTGGTTCCCTTGGTTTCCTTGGTTCAACAAGGTATGAAATCAATGGGCTTTATTATTCTTTTGAATCTGGATCTGTTTTAATTTTTTTAATTAAAATCCAACTCTTTGTTAGGGAATTGCGTTCACGATGACTGAGAGAGATCGTCTTCTTCCATCTAGTGCCATGGACTCTGAGCATCAAATTCAGCGTTCCAGTAAGTGACTACTTGAGTTTCTTTTTTATGAAGCGTCTTCTGAGCCTTATGGAAATGATAAACCTTTTTTTAATAAAACAGTGACCGACTTGAAGAGAATGGAGGAGCAAGCAAGAGATGGACTTTCTGATCCCAATGCTCTTGCTAAATGGCGAATCCTTTTGCAGGATCGAAGTGAGACCATGTACTGATGTACTATATGGTCAACTCCACTTTCTCTCTTTGTCACAAGTTGAGAAAACATGTTTGTTTGATTCTAATCCGTGCTTGGAAGCCAAGAGGAATGTATTTTTAGCGCTGAAGATCGTGGTGGAATGATGTCCATGGGTTACAACTACCCAGCTGAACAGGTTTTTGACATATCTCTGTTATGTTTAGCTACCTAATCTTATGCCATAACTACTGTTTGTCTCTGTTATACCAAGAAACTGATTTATCTTTTAGTGATCAGTAGTTTTTTTTTTTTAAGCAAAAGTGATCAGTGGTTTTCTGATGTTACATTTTGGTTGATATGATTGTTGTTAATGGAAGCCTGATTCTGGGTCTTGGATATCTAGGGATTCATGGAATGGTGCTATAGACTAGTCATTAGTGTTATCAAATATATATTTTCTTTTTATTAATGAGATTGTATTGCGTGGTTGCAGACTTGAAGTTGTCTAATGAGTATACATGTAGCCATCATGGATATCGTGTGAAAGTGTACATGTGAGGTAATTATTGTACATGTGGATATCGTGTAGAGGTGTACATGTGGATAGCAAAGTTAAGATGTACATGTGAATAGACTGGAGTATGTATACATATCAATATGATTTTCATATATATGTTGAGCAAATACAAATTCAAGCAACAAAAGTTGTGTTTAAATATAAAATGTTCTCTTTCTCGCACTTCCTTTCCTATTAAACATTTGATTTTGTATCACCGTGATTGTGTTAGTACAAAGATTTTGCCGCATTTCAACTCTCATCGCCACTTCTTGAAAACATGACATGCTTTCATTAATCTTTTCATATCGTTTACATGTACTGATGTACACATGGACAACTTATAAGATGGACACATTTTTAAATGCATGCAAAGATTGGTTTTTAATTGTAGTAAGGTAGAACAAAAAACTTTGAAAAAGCAGAAGAGATGGGAAGTGATGTCCATATGGACAATGGATTGGAGTGTTCACAAAAAAAATTTGTATTTATCCATGTGTACACATACTTTTCGCTATCCATGTGTACAAAATAATAATATCTATTTGCACATGTAATTCTTGATCCACATGTACACAAAGAAACCATATAAGAATGATTAAGCATTTATATGTACTTGTCGACATTGTTATTCAGATTTGCATACATATAAGTATGATTACAGACATCCTCATTTATCAAGATTAAAAACAGATATTTACAGGAGAAACACAAGTCAATCATTGAATATATGGATCAGGAGAATTCCAGTAACTATCCCTTGAGATTTGAGAAATTGAGACGAGTCTATACTCCATGGAACTTACAGGGGGTGCAATTATAAGCATAGGCGGCGTAATAGTAAACATACACGGCTTCCGCCATGTCGGGAGTACCTAACCAAACTCGTATTCTGTTTTGTGGGGATTTTATCTCAGCAACCTATTTCTTTAATGTCTCTGCCTCACTCTTTTGTAAAGTTTTTTTTATCTGTGATCCTCTCAGCTGCTAACAAAGCAGCGAAAGATGCAGCTGGCACAATCATTAACTCGGAAGCTTTACGAGGAGGAAAACAGAGGCATGGAGTTTCTCTTTGTTGAAACATGAAAGCAAAAAAAAAAAAACTCACCTTTATCTTTCTCCTTCGCCCCTCGCTTCTTTCTCGAGGTCATGGTTTATTTCCTCGATCTCCACCGTCAAATCGTCCTCCGTCGGCAGGCTCCTCCGTCGTTTTCTCTTCGGGAGCCGTAGCTTTGCCTTTTTATTGTTAAAAATTTACCAAAAGAAATCACTTTTACGGGCTCTAGGTAAAATAATAAACCAAAATAAATTTTATTTTGAGTCCACAAAAAATCCCCTAACTAACCTAACCAATAAAAAATGTTTTTTTTACCTAAATACCCATCTCTAGTTTCGGTTTTGAAAAGAGAAATGAGTCTTCAATTACCTGAAAGTGTGTTGGTAGCACTTTGTGTTAATAACTCTTTTTTATTTCTGTTTGCGGCCGCCATTGTTTCAACTCAAACTTCGACGATTTAATCACATACTATTCACGTGTTTCCAATCCAAAACTAACAAATCTGAGTTTTTTCTAGTGCTTAAGAGATTTGGACAAAACCCTAACACGGTTTTGTCTAATTCGACGCTGAGTTTTCTTATTCCACGTTCTAAGTTGAAACTACGTGGGTTACTATTCACGACAACCGAATTGATCATAATTGCCACGTTCAACAACCCTCCACACATAAGCGGCCGCAAAATCGGTAACGCGGCCGCGTTTTTGAACAGAGGTAAGTTGTAAAACACTCCGTCCACTTGTGTTTGGTGTGCTGCTTTCCCTAAAGTCCCAATGTCAGAATAATTATAATGTGATATTGGAGGGGGTTGTGTGTGTTCACTCTGATCGTTACTTGTTCATTTCGCATCAGTTTATTATATATTCATTTTATATCCTTTTCACATCATGTACATCTTAAAATAAATAATCTCAAATATTAAAAGTATTATACATGCAAAACAACTGAATATTTATTTTATATCATTTTTAGTCAAAAATTAATATTAGCATGATTATCGTGTTAATATTTCGAAATGCTATATACTATGGCTTCAATTGGTGACCCATTGTTGAACAAAATGAATGGAAAAAAAGTTTGAAAAAAAAATCATCTAAAGAATTGAATTGAAAAAGAAACTGAATAAAGAGGAATGAATGAAGAGAAAAAAATGAACAGATAGCAAACATAAATGGTAAACAAAACGATGAATAAGTTTTTTCAGAAATTAAGAAAATATAAATTAGCTAGAAAACATACGTAAAGTGAAACTATGAAGCTTATGATACAACTAAATTTCTAAGTAAAATATGTTATAACTTTTTTGTAACAAAATATGTTATAACTCTGCCAATAAAAGATGGTATTTTCTTACCTGCGAGACATAAGATCTGTATTTAAAAGGTGCCATAAAAAGTAAGAAAAATAATGTAATTATATGAAGACATGCATGAGAGAGATAGTTTTGGCTACGAAAATCTCACATATATATTAATTGAAAGCATTATAACATTTTTTTTGTAGCCACGTGTCATCATTATAATAAATCTTAGAAATTTACAAAAATAAGTTGGTCTATCCAAATATATAATAAATTTTTGTTAAGCTAATCATAAATTCATTATTAATGTTCACTATATTTCATTAATTAAAAATTACAGAATTGTTTAATATAGCTAAAGTATATATGACAGTTCATGATTTTGACTAATACAGATTTGATAAAAATTATTGTATCTTTCATCATATTTGTTTAATTTTAAACTATTAAAATAAATTAAGCAACCACTTTAACCATATAATAAAAATTCTGATTTTTCTGTATATGTCATATTTTGAATTTTTTTAAAAGACATAAATTACTATAACGGTTAAAAGTCTCACATTCAAATTTTGTGATTCATTGTTTAAAATTTTTGTTATTACAAGATACAAATGATTACAAAATCATATAAGTAGAAAGTCTCATTTAATGATTATTAAGATTAAAAGATATATATATATATATATATATATGTTTTTAAATTAAACTATATACTATATAAAATACATAAATATTTTAATTTCAAAATTTACATTGAACAATTTTTTTTTATAAAATCTTTGAACAAACATTGACAACTTAATTTTTTTTTTAATTATAAATTACGAAAACTATTAATCCTACAGTGAAAATTTTGTTATTGGTAATTTAAAATTTTTTTCTTCAAAAGATACAAATGATCAAAAAAAAATTTGAGTAGAAAACATAATTTAATAGACATCAATATTAAAAGTATACTATATATGTTAATATCATTTAAATTAAATTATATATCCTATTAAATTGAAAAAAAAATATTGTTTGGATTAATAAAATTTATTTATATATTCGCACCAATTCTATTATATATGTAATAGTCTCTGTTTTTTAGTTATTGAATATATATTTATTATTCTATAAGACCCTCGGAGTCTCTGGACACGGGTAGGTTAATATTTTTAACCTAGTACTAAAAGAAAATACAAAACAAAGATCATTAACTCTTCTTCTGTTCAACCTAGTACTAAAAGAAAATACAAAACAAAGATCATTAACTCTTCTTCTGTTCAACCTAGTACTAAAAGAAAATACAAAACAAAGATCATTAACTCTTCTTCTGTTCGTTTAAACCTTTTTCTTTCTTATCTTTTTACGTGATGAGGTTAAATTGAGTGAGTGAATATTTTATTAGTCTTGCGCCATTTTTTTTGAATTATTTGGAATTTTATAATATTTTTGAACTTTAATTATTGTTTCAACTTGTTCCTCATTAGAAGATGAAAATATTTCTCCGTTGGTTCTTCGTATATGAGGAAAAAAATGAAATTTAGAGGGACCCATGTACTCATAAATTGACAAAAAAAATCACCTTAATTGGTATCATTGTAAAAATAGAGGGACCATGGACCTATGTATTCATAAATTGACAAAAAAAATTCACCTTAATCCTCCTCCCGGGGGAAAAAAAAAGAAATACATATAGAACGGAATAATAAATACGAACGCCATTGTAAAAAACTAAAAATTATATAAATAATAATAATTATCAGAAAAGAAACAAAAGGGCATTTGAACTCATCCGAATATGATTTTTTTTTTTTTGTAAACACATCCGAATATGATGCTCTATAAATACAAAGAACCTTTCACCACTTTGTTCGTAGGAAGAGCTCAAGCCACAGCCCCCACAAGTGGTGTCTCACCTCCATTGCAATATATATTTTTGAATCGATATATCATTTAAACAGAGATTTTAAATATGGTGTTAAAGATGTCGGAATCAGCCAAGCCCTACTTTGCAATGATATGCCTCCAATTCGGATACGCTGGCATGAACCTCGTGACCAAGGTTGTGCTCGACCGCGGCATGAGCCATTTCGTCCTTGTGGCTTATCGCAATGCCTTTGCCACGGCCGCTATCGCACCTTTCGCCCTCCTCTCCGAGAGGTAACATATCTATATTGCGAAACATACAAAGTTCGATCGGATACTTAAGCATTTAAATGAGACTGACAAAAGTTAAAAGTTATTTTTTATTTGGATGTTCTAGGAAAGTGAGGCCGAAGATGACGTTCACAATATTCATGCAAATATTTGTACTAGGTCTTCTTGGGTTAGTCTTCTTTCTTTTGAATCAATTTTCAAGACATTTGCTTGACATGCATATAATACATTTTTATTTTGTGGATTCTTTAAAACAGACCTGTGATCGATCAGAACCTATATTATGCTGGTCTTAAACTCACTTCACCAACTTTTGCCGGCGCCGTCACCAACATCATGCCCGCTTTGACCTTTATCATTTCCATAATTTGCAGGTAGCTAAATATAAAGCATAATCTTAAAATTAATTATATATGATGGTAAACATAATAGGTTCATTGATAAAATATGGTACGTTGATAACAATCAATGGTTGTTTTGGTGATAAAAAAGGATGGAGAAGGTGGACATGAGAAAAGTAAGATTCCAAGCAAAAGTGGTGGGGACATTAGTGATAGTTGTTGGAGCCATGTTGATGATTTTAATCAAAGGCCCTTTTATCAACCTTCTCCGGTCTCACCTCATCGGTGATGCTTCGTTGTCGGTCGGGGAGGACTACCTCAAGGTCACCGTCTTCCTCCTCATCGCCTCGTTTTCTTGGGCTTCCTTCTTTGTTCTTCAGGTAATCATTTTTTCAAGGTGACACAAGTAGATAAATTATCTAAATATTTTTGTTATAAAAAGAAAATATATGCGAGTTTAATTTGCGCTATGTTTGATTAACATTTTTCCTAACGAGTTAGGAAATTTATTTCTTTAGGCGGCTACGTTGAAGAGATACTCATCTCACGGTTCTTTATCGACGATGGTGTGCTTCATGGGAACGTTACAGTCCACAGCCCTAACGTTTGTGATTGAACCAAACCTTTATGCATGGAACATTGGCTTTGACATGAACCTTCTTGCCTCTGTTTACGCGGTTCGTTCTTCTTCATGGTTACATATATAACTTTGTTTAAAATTATAATACCTTTTGAGAAATAATTATAATACTTAGTTATGTAATTTGTGAATGTGTACTTTTATAGGGTATAATGTCGTCTAGCATAGCGTACTACGTTCAAGGGATGATGACGAAGCAAAAAAGCGTTGTCTTTGTCACTGCTTTTAACCCTCTTTCTGTCATAATCGGATCCATCACTGGCTTACTTATCCTCGGCCAAAGATTATACCTTGGCGGGTAAGCATGAATTTTGAGCAATTAGATCACATGGCTCCATCCTCGTATGTGTCTAAACCTCTACTATTTTTTGTTATTCATTTCTAAAATCTTAGGGTTCTTGGAATGGCGATAATAATGGTGGGAGTCTGTGCGGTTCTGTGGGGAAAGGAAGGGGATGAAGAAGAGAATAGTGAAGAGAAGTTTGTAGTAGTTGTCAAATGTTGTAAAGGCTTCAGAAACAATAGTCTCTCGATGCCAAGAATTAATGAGGTAGATGTTGAAATGCAATCTACTGGGAAAGCTAAGATGGTGGTGGGTTTGTCGTAGTCTTGTAGGTAGAAAAATGTTCACGAGCTTTAATTAGATATTTTAAGTCTTCTTTTCTTTTGTTCGATAGAGGAGCAACTTTTTCTTTGTACTATATATCATGCTCGAATCTTTTGCTTTTAGGCTTTATAATCTTCTTATTTAGCAGGGAAATAATGATTATATGTATGTTTCAAATCTTTCGACCAATCAGACTAATAATCTCGTTCAATCCAGTTGACCATCCCAGTATAATTCAAATGAGTTACTATTGAGGTGACAGAGAGTTTGTAATGGAAATGATTCTACGTCTTCTCATAAGAATAAAATTTTTTTTTGCTCAAGTCATAAGAATAAACATACATTTATATGATGAGGTTACGGCAATGAGCCACGATATTGATATGCCATTATGGGTGTACACGAGGAAGAGAAGAGATAAGAGGAGGAACGAGAAGAAAGAAGATGATCGGAAGGAGGATGAGCTGGCACTAGCTGTGGAGAGTGACGGTTAGAATTTTTTATGAGCAATTGTAACTGGGCCTGAGTATATATAAAAGGACCCAGAGTCAATGAGAGGATTATGGAAGTTTTGGCTTAGGCCTTCTTTGCATTAGAATTGTATTGGCTTGATTCTCGATTTGTGAGATCAAGAGAGGGTGGTTGGAAGGTTATTAAATCAAATACATCTATTCTCTATCAAATTGGTGCAGCTTTGAGGGATCTGGAGCTAGCAATCGCGACGACGAGATGAGGAAGACGTTACGAAATCAGATCGACGATTATCCGGAGACGTTGGAATCACTGGTCAAGACGTTGCGCGGTCACACGGCGGCGCAATTTGAGACGAACAGTGAGTTTCGCGCTGCGATTTGTGCGTCGGAAGAGAAGACGATGTCGAAGATCGAAGATCTGGAGAAGAAATCGATCAATCGGTACGACGAATTGCAAGCGAAGATAGATTCGAATTTCGAGAGATTGTGCGATTTGTTTGCGAAGAAGGATTCGAAAACGGTGGAAGTTACGGATCCAAGTCCTCCACCGTATCGTCATCCCAACTATCAGGTACACAATCTAAACTCCGAACCTGGCCGTAGTTCTAGGATGGAGGAAGGACATGAGAGAAATACGGGGAGTGATAGTAGAGATAGTTTGCTGAAGCGTGTTGCACTTCCTTCGTTCTCTGGTGATGATGCTTATGGCTGGTTTGCGTTAGCTGAGAGATATTTTAGAATCGGAGGTTATGATGAAAGGAAGAAATTGGACATTGTGTCTGTCAGTCTTGCAGGTGATGTGTTGAGTTGGTTTAATAGTGAAGTTCAGAGAAGCAATTTCACGAGCTGGCAGGATTTCAAAGAAAGAGTTTTAGCAAGATTCAGCAGAGAAAAGCTGCGTGATCCGAGCCAGCCGTTTTTTGCAGTTAAACAAACTGGAAAGATTGCTCAATACATTCACAAGTTTGAAGACCTTTCTACTCAGGTCAGTGGGTTGACTGATAAACAGCGTGAAGGGATTTTCATGAATGGTTTGACTCCAGAGATGCGTGAAGTGGTGAATATGAGTAAGCCTGTAGATCTTCCAGAAATGATTGCTACTGCTTATCAGATGGAGGACAGCTCTTTGTATAAAATGGTTCGTCGTGAGAAATCTTGGGAATCAAAACAACACTGGCGACAACTGTTTGTTAAACCAGCTACGACTGTGACACCTTCTGATAAGAACAGTGGAACCAAGGTGCAAAGGCCTCAATTGAAATTGACGGAGAGTCAGATTGCGGACAAGAAGAGATTAGGGTTATGTTTTACGTGTGATGAGAAGTGGTCCCGTCAACATTGGTGTTCAAACCGTTCATTACAAGTGCTCACGGTTATTAATGGCATCGAAATGGAGATAGTGGATCAGTCTTTGGTTGAGTTAGAGGATGAATCAGAGCATTCAGAGTCTACTCTGATGGTGTTGTCCTTGAATTCTTTTTTGGGAAATTCTTCACCAACCACTACGAAGGTTCGAGGAACTATTAACATGAATCGAGTGGTAGTGATGGTGGACAGTGGAGCCACCCACAACTTCATTTTTCCAGCGACAGTGGCTCAGTGCAAGCTCAAGACGACGAATAATGCGAACTTGGAAGTGTTGCTAGGAGCCGGCTTATCAGTTCAGAGCTCGGGGATTTGTCAAAACGTGCAGATGCTGTTACCTACGATTTCCTTTCAGGCTGACTTTGTGGTCTTGGATCTCGGAAACGTGGATGTTATTATGTGGGTGCAGTGATTACGTACTTTGGGAGTTTGTATGGTAGATTGGGAGAAGAATGAGTGGTCTTTCTGTCATCAGGGAAGACAAGTGACATTAACAGGAGATCCATCCTTACATGCTCCTAATGTGTCACTCAAAACACTGTTACCTGAGGCCCACATTCAAAACAGCGGTTGTGCCATCGAGCTAAAGACTTTGGATAAGACTAAGGGGTCAGACAAAGTAATTCCTCCTGTAATGGCTGAGATGTTGTTGTGCTATGATTCGTTGTTTCAGAAACCTACTGGCCTACCTCCAGTTCGTGGTAATGAACATGCTATTGTACTGAAGGACAGTACTAAGCCGATCAGTGTGAGACCTTATCGTTACCTGCTTGCCCATAAATAAGTTATGGAGAACTTGGTACAGGAGATGCTTGAAGAAGGGTTGATCAGGCCGAGTCACAGTCCGTTTTCTAGTCATGTGTTATTAGTTAAGAAGAAGGATAATTCACATTGATTTTGTGTGGATTATAAGGCTTTGAACAGGGCTATAGTACAAGACAAGTATCCTATTCCGATCATAGATCAGTTATTGGATGAACTTCATGGCGCAACTGTCTTTACGAAGCTAGATTTGCGGTCTGGGTATTATCAGATACGAATACCAGAGGAGGATATTGCTAAGACCGCTTTCAGAACACATGACAGTCATTTCGAGTTCTTGGTGATGCCGTTCGGGCTCACCAATGCGCCTGCAACTTTCCAAGCTTTAATGAATGACGTTTTTCGTCAATTTTTGCGGAAATTTGTCCTTGTGTTCTTCGATGATATATTGATCTACAACAGAAATTTGGAGGAGCATATTGAGCATGTCAGCAAGGTGTTGGATGTGTTTGTGAAGCATAAGCTCTTTGATAATAAAAATAAAATGCTCTTTTTCTCAAGATAGCGTCGAATACTTGGGTCATGTGATCAGTAAGGATGGAGTGTCTACAGATGAGAAGAAATAGAGGCTGTTAAGAACTGGCCGATTCCGAGATCAGTAGAACAGTTAAGAGGCTTTTTGGGTTTGACAGGGTATTACCGACGTTTCGTGATGTATTATGGGTGCCTTGCCAAACCATTGACTGAGTTGTTGAAGAAAGATCAGTTTGAGTGGGGTCTTCTACCACAAGAAGCGTTTGAGAAGTTAAAAAAGGCGATGATCACAACGCCTGTTTTGGCTCTTCCGGACTTCAATCAGCTCTTCATCGTGGAGTCGGATGCTTCAGGCATTGGATTAGGAGCAGTTTTGATGCAAGGTCATCATCCTATTGCTTTCTTCAGTCATGGGTTGACTGCCAGAGAGAAACAAAAACCAATCTATGAGTGTGAACTCATGGCAATAGTGATGGCCATACAGAAATGGCGTCATTACTTGTTAGGAAGGCGTTTTGTTGTGCATACTGATCAGCAAAATCTGAAGTATTTGTTGGAGCAGAGCAAAATCACATTGGACTATCAGCGTTGGCTAACAAGGATTCTTGGGTACGAGTTTGATATTGAGTACAAGGTGGGTAGTGAAAACAAAGTCGCGGATGGATTGTCTCGTATTGATCATTCATTGGAGAGTGAAGCAGGGTTATTGTTGTTGGCTATGACTGTTCCAGTGACACTACAGTTACAGGATCTTTATAGAGAAGTTGAGGAGAACGAAGAGATTCAGTTGATCAGTAATAGATTGCAGACTGGTCAAACGGTTAAGAATGGGTTCTCTTTGATTAATGGGAGGCTATTTTACAAACAGAAACTCGTGATTCCATCTACTTCAAACCAGATTCCGTTGATCATGCAGGAGTGTCATGACACAGTTATGGGAGGTCATGCAGGGGTTTTGAGAACATTACAGAGAGTAAAGGCAATGTTTTACTGGCCTAAGATGAGGAAGAGAGTTCAAGAGTATTTGGCGGCTTGTTTTGTGTGCCAAACACACAAGTACTCTACGCTGTCACCAGCAGGGCTGTTGCAACCAATCGAGTTACCGGTTCGTATTTGGGAAGACATTGCGATGGACTTTGTAGAGGGCTTACCGGTTTCTCAAAGTGTGAATGTGATTCTGGTTGTAGTGGATAGGCTGAGTAAGTATGGCCATTTCATCTCCTTGAAACATCCTTTTACAGCCGTGGATGTTGCTCAGAAATTTGTGAAAGAAGTGGTGAGATTGCACGGGTTTCTGAAATCAATCATCTCTGACAGAGACAAGATTTTTTGTGCAAGTTTTGGAAGGAGTGTTTTCGTTTGTCAGGCACGTGATTGCGTTTCAGCACTGCCTTCCACCCCCAAACAGATGGCCAGATGGAAGTATTGAACCGGTGTTTAGAGACTTACCTTCGTTGCTTCGCTTCTACTCACCCAAAGAATTGGTTGCAGTATTTGGCGTGGGCAGAGTTGTGGTACAACACGTCGTATCACACGGCGTTGAAGTGTACTCCTTTCAAGTTGGTATATGGCCGCGATCCTCCTACGTTGATGGCTTATGAGGATGGGGCTACACAGAATTTTGAGTTGGATGTGATGTTAAAGGAGCGTGAGTTGTTGCTTTCTTCTATCAAGCAAAATTTGTTGCGTGCTCAGGCAATAATGAAGAGTAATGCGGATAAGCACATAAGAGACTTGGAGTTTCAGGTGGGAGAGAAGGTTTATCTGAAGCTCAGACCGTATAGGCAACAGTCGGTAAGTCGCAGATTGTTTCAGAAACTTGTGGCGAGATATTATGGACCTTTTCCAGTTGTTGCACGAATCGGGAAGGTTGCTTATCGCCTGGAGTTGCCTGAGAATTCAAAAATTCACTCAGTGTTTCATATTTCTCAGTTGAAACCAGTAGTTGGAGTTTCTATGGACATCACTCCTTTACCTCCTACGCTTTCAGGTTCGGATGATTTATTGATTGAACGTGATGAAGTATTAGACAGACGTTATGATGAGAATGGATATTTGGAAGTGTTAGTGAAGTGGAAGCATCTTCTAGATCATGAGTCTTCATGGTTGAGGGTGGGTGAACTTAAACAGCAGTTTCCTTCATCTTTACTTGAGGACAAGCTGAAACTCGGGAGGGGGTATTGATATGCCATTATGCGTGTACACGAGGAAGAGAAGAGATAAGAGGAGGAACGAGAAGAAAGAAGATGATCAGAAGGAGGATGAGCTGGCACTAGCTGTGGAGAGTGGCGGTTAGAGTTTGTTATGAGCAATTGTAATTGGGCCTGAGTATATATAAAAGGACCCAGAGTTAATGAGAGGATTATGGAAGTTTTGGCTTAGGCCTTCTTTGCATTAGAATTGTATTGACTTGATTCTCGATTGAGATCAAGAGAGGCTGGTTGGGAGGTTATTGAATCAAATACATCTATTCTCTATCAGAGTCTACCTCTCAGGAAATGGTGTTGCAGTCGTGGAGATCAAAGCGGCTCCTTCACTCATATGCAGGTCCGGTCCTGAGCATAGAAAAAAGAACCGGTCATCACAAATAAATATGGGCAACACTCTTTTTCTTTTTAAACACAAACTTCCATTCATGAAATAAACTTTACACTCATGTAGGTCCATGGTCCGCTGAAACAAAATGTATGCTGTTTAGAAATTTATCACATTGAAAGATTTTGACAAGGCATGTGTTCAAGGCCTTTGTACCCAAAAGCTTAAATGTGCTCAAAAACATTACGTTCTTGAAAAAGCACTCAAATATATACTAATTTATAAGAATTACAATTAGAGTTATTCCTTCCTGTTTTTATTCTATATAAAATAAGTTTGATCGTAGTAAAAAAAAGAACAATTTCGGATTACAATTGACAAAGTAAAAACGTGTATTGTCCATCACAGATTTTTTCTGCCAATATGTTCAGCCGTTAATATATGTCTAGAGATGTGAAAACACACAAATCTGATGAAACAAAATTACTTTATAATTTATATACAAAATAAAAACAAAGATTTTATTTATAAGTTTTTTTCCTCGGATGTTAGTGTGTTGCAAACCTCAACAACTCTTTTACAAAAACTCTCTTCATTTTCCATACATACATTTTTGTTTGCCTTGTTTTACTTTATACAATTACCTTGATGTTTGTTACCGGAACAGTTCTGCTTTTGCGAACTGCTGCTTCTTTTCTACAGCTTGAACGGTAAAAGCAGTTTCTTCCAGCACTTTCCTTTAAAAAAAAAATATTTACAGACAGATTATTACAACGACTACTATTACTACCAGGAGACTAGTTGATGCCCTTTTGAAGGTTGGCCAAAAGAATTGTAATGACTCTGTTTATATTACCCAAACCACATTATATCTTAAAATAGTTGGGAAGAGGACTTAGAGGAGTAATAGTATCAATTGCAAATTTTCAATGTCATTATTTTTTATCAAAGAGCCACACACAAGTGTGTTCGTCTACAGATACTCATGCAAAAAAAAAAACCTGATATATGTTTCTTCCTCAATTTCCCAACTTTTTCTTCGTGTATACCCTACCTTTTTCTCAAGGAATGGCCACAGAAGGAAAAGAAGATTAAATTTGCAGGGAATGCAGGATGAGATCACTGCCATGTCAGGGTTTTTGAGATTTTGTTTTTGGTGTCTGACTCATAAAAGTCTGAAAATGATTATAAAAAAAACTCTTCACAGAATTATGTAATGTTTCACACTTTCACTAGATTATAGAGACTTCAATCTAAAAACTAAGATCATATCACTTAGTCCCTAAAAACAGAATCATTTAAAGTATTTTTTGAGATAAGAAGTCAGGGGAAACAAATCAACAATCTTCCCATTCTTCTTCCTCATCATCATCCTATTCTTCTTCCTCATCATCATCATATTCTTCTTCCTCTTCATATTCTTCTTCTTTCTCAATCTTGTTGAGAATAACATGGCAGAAAACCAAGTCAGTATCAGCAACAGACGGTGGGAGACTAATTTCTTCAATGAACCACTCTTCCCTTGGAGGTTCTATCTCGCCAGGCAAAGAAATGTCATCAGATTCTTTTTCCTGATCAGTGAGAGCATATGTACGTTTGATACCAACACCGTTTCCCTGTGGACCAAACACAGTAGTATCTTCACCCACTCGTGTCCAGAGACTCCGAGGGTCTTGGCCGTTAGGTTTCCTGCAATAGCAATGCCATTCTGTTTCTATTGGATAGCCTGAAATAGAAGACCAAGTTAGATCATGAAACGAAAACCAAATTAAACATGATTCAACATTATCTGACCAGGCAAATCACGAGGAGGTATTGAGAAGATGTGGGGACATTCTCCAGGTATGATACGTGCGTTCATTGGCTGCCCTAGAACTTTGTTCTTCAGATAATAGTTTGCCATCATATCATCTGATGGAAGAAATCTGCAGCCGGCAGGGTAAAACCTAGACAAATGGTCCGGACCAAGACATCATCAAATGGTAAAGAAACATATATAGCTAGAGAGTGAAGAGAGAAGATCACTTCTTTAAGGTGTTAAAAGTTTTGATGAACGGTTCGACCAGTAGAGGATCAGTTTCGACTTTATCATAAATCTTGGCACTGATATGAGCTTTGTGGGAGATGTTGTTGCATTCTTCAAGCAGGTCTTGCATTATCAAAACCCTTGACTGAAAGAAGACAAGACATGAACACAACCTTTCCTTCGAGTACTAACAGAATCATTGGCATAAGATTTTAAAAGAGGGTTTACGCTGGATAGTGTTGGAGACTCTGCGTTAAAGGCGTTGAGAACATCTTCGTAAGCCTGTTTATGGAGCTCCTCGAGTTTCATCTTTTTGTTACTTGGGAGACAATCTTCATCATGCAATCTTGCACGGATACGTTTCACAACAAGAGACTCTGGAACAGAGTTGAGACTCGAAGATACATTTTTTTCCTGATAAAGTAAAACAGAGAAGACAAAAGAGCATCAATGTTGTTAGTGACTTGGATTTGGGAAAAGATGGTGAAACCCTTACAGAGTTATCAATCTTTTCTGCAACAGAGACGTGAGTTTCTTGATCAATCTTCCACTCCTTCATCAACCTTTGTATGATCTGAGACTTCTTCTGAAGACGAAAAAGATTAACATGAGACACGAGCACGAGAACAGGTTAACAATGAGAAAGCGACTACACGAGAAAAGTTGTTACGTGTGATAACGCCGAGTTTTCTGCTTTGGAAGCATGGAGAACAGAGTAATAAGCTTTTCTCTGGAGCTCTTTGAGTTTCTGTTTCTTGAGCTCGGGCTCAGACTCGGACTCGTGTGCTATTTCTATCTTCTTTAATGGGCGAATCGTTAGATCTTCTACATTCAAGAAACGAGTAACAGAATCAAAACCACTGGCGGAGAGAAAAGGAAAAGCAGAGGAATCCTAATCTTTGAAATCTGTAAACCCTAATTACCGGAGATTCTCATCGATAATGTTACAACAAGAACTAGATTGAAGAAACAGCATCAGAAGCTTTTGAACAGACGTACCTGCGGGAGGATTTGAGTCTAAATCTTTATTGTCCGCCATTAGAGAGAGTCAGGGAATCGCGGGAGATAAAGCTTCTGTGGTTTAGGAATAAAACGCTAAACTTCGAAGAAATCTCCAGAGGAGGAACGCGTTGCAGTTGCAGAGACGAGAAAGAGGTTAATGGGAGAAGAGTTTGAAGTTTCTTGCGGAAGAAGCAACTTTATACTTGTTAAGGGGTCTTTGACTATTACGTCCTTATTTTGGGAGAATTAACTCTTTTTTAATAAATAGGACTATAGGAGAATTATCTTCTTCTTTTTTTCGATCAAAAGGAGAATTATCTAGATGCAAGAAAATTAAATAACTTCAAAAGTATGTACATACGTGGTATGAAATATCAATATTTAATCGAAACTAGATTATGACCCGCGTTAAAATGCGGAATTATGTTTTATAAAATAATGTTAGAAATGTTTACCATTTTATTAAATTTGAGCCCGATTTAGAAAGCGCTGCTTGTAGTTTGGTTACTTATTTGTTTCTTCTTATTGGTAAATCTTTTTTGTTTCTTATATACGTATTAGGATGAATTTGTTTTAGTAAATTTGTGTCAAAATCAAAATCTAAACATTCATACTCGAAATCTTGAATTTGAAATGGTTTCTAGCTTTATATGCTACTGATAGATTGATTTATTAGGATTTTATTTGATTAGTTTTATTTTTATTAGTTATTAATAGGAAAAAAACAAAGAAAACCACGCAATATAAATATTAATGTTATGAACCAGATTGTGGATGGCTCATAACCAAGAGATTATGATGTGTAATCATTCCATTTATCTATGACGGTGTAATCTCCTATATAAGGAACCTCTATGTTATGAATAAAGATAGACTTTTTCATTACTTTTATAACACGTTATCAGCACGAAACTCTAAATCCCTAAGCTAATACCCAAATCGAAAAACCCTAAAACCCTAACCCTAGCCGGCGATCCGACGAACCCTAAACCCCGATCGCGTCTCTTGTTCCCGCATCTGTTCCAACTCACGTCCTCAATCAGCTTCAGCCCAAGGCGTTCCTGATCCTAGCTCAGTCGTTCGCGACCCGAGAGCAGCTCCAGCACGCGACATCTTCCTCGTTCGCGACAGCATCAGACAGCTCGCGTCTGATGATCAAGGCGTTCCCGATCAAGCAACAAAAGACATCCGCAACCCGATAGAAGCGGCTCGATCCATCCCAGCTCGCGTCCCGTTCGTGTCCAGATAGCGGCTCAACTCCTTTGGTGGTCCGATTCAGCAATCATCTAAGGTTAAAAGGTAATTCAAAACCTAAGAACCCATAATCGAACATGGATTGATTGATAAAGAATGAAACCCTAAAACCCTAATCTTTATGAATCAAAACCATAGGGTAATAGATCAAAAATCCTAATTGAGTAA
>NC_027753.1:20485669-20486825 GCF_000695525.1 Brassica oleracea var. oleracea | reverse complement strand
AACATGATTAAAACCCCAGATCGGTTTTTACAAGTTAAAATCCGATAAACCCTAACCCTATATCTATAAACCCTAAATAATATAAGTATCAGAATTAATTATACTATAATTATCAAATCACATATTAAAACCCTAGTTGAATATTTTGAAATCAAAACTGTTTTCGGTTTTGATCATTGAGGTTTTAAATCTGATTGAATCTGATGCTATGTTGCTAGAATTGTTTGACTGTTAAATTGATAGATTTATTTTCTCATCCTGCTTGGTTAATTGTTCATCTGATTTAAAATTGTTTAAACCGACCAGCCTGTTAAAACATTGATTGAATCCGATAGGTTGCTAGCTTGCTTTGCTTATATAATCCGATAGGTTGATAGATTGATTGAGGTTTACTTGTTTAAAATCTGAATGATCTGATTGCATGGTTCTTAAGGTTTAATATCATCTGCTAGGATTGAAAGTTTTGTAATCTGATCCGTTTTAAATAGAAACCCTAAATAATCCGTATGATAGGTTATATTGATCTGATTTGGATGTCTTTGAGAATTGAGAATCCGTATGCTAGGTTGATAGATTCATGATAAAATCTAATGTCTTGAGGTGTAAGATTGTATGCTAAGTTCGATTAAATTGATTGATCTGATTATATGTTTTTGAGGTTTGATAAATACGGATACTAGATAAATTATTTAGACATGGTTTATGCTAAATACCAATCAGCCTTGAAACTGATTCATTGAAATTCATGCTTGAAATCTATATTCTAGTATTGCTAAAATCAGCCTTGAAACTGATTCATTGAAATTCATGCTTGAAATCTATATTCTAGTATTGCTAAAATCAGCCTTGAAACTGATTGAGTGATTAATAAATCTTTTTACTAGTCTTGCTAAAATCCATTGATTGTTAAACTCTAATTGCATGATTAATTGAATCCGTTTTTGCTAGTCTAGATAAACCTTAATATTATGAGCACATAGAAATAGTACTGTTGAGACTTGCTAGAAATTGACTGATTGATTAAATGCCTTTAAGATTGATAGTCTCATTGTCCTCATAAGATTGAAACCCGAATTGATTGTTTTTAAGAGTAAAGTTGCATGAAAATTATACCTAAATATTGAGTGATATATGATTTGAGATGTCGAAAATAAAC
>NC_027753.1:20483113-20484087 GCF_000695525.1 Brassica oleracea var. oleracea | reverse complement strand
TAAGTGTGGAAAATTTTGTGATACATGTCCATACCAAGAACGGCTTAGCCGAATTCTTTTAAAACGCAAATAGCTGATTGATAGACCATAACTTATGAGGTCAAAACTCCCATTCACAGCTTGGACCACACGAAATTTACATGCACCTAAGTTAATATGCATGAGGCTATTTAGTGAGCATAGATATCCCCTATCACAATTATTAACAGGTCAAGAGCCAGACATACCCCATCATAAGACATTTGGATGTGCTATCTATGTATAATTGCTCCACTACAGAGAACTAAGATGGGACCTCAAAAGGATGATGGGGATATATGTTGGATATGATTCTCCCACAATAATAAAGTACTTTGAGCCAACTATGGGTGATTATATTTGAGGCCAGATACGCAAATTATTTTAAGACCAGGAGGAGAAAAAAATAATAAAGCTGGTAAAATAATGGTAAAACAAATAGAATGGAATCAACCATCAATGTGTTGGCAAGATCCTCGGACTAAAGAATGTGAAATAGACGTCCAAAGATTATATATTTACAAATCTATCTAATCAAATGCCAGACACATTTGCTGACACGAAAAAGAATGACTACGTCATATATAAACCAGCTTGTAAAGCACCAACGAATTTGATGTCCAAGAAGAGACACAGTCAAGTTGCTACAGAGTCTAGACAACGTATGAAACGTGGTAGACCAACTAGGTTCCAAAAGATAAGAATCCTCGGAAACAAAAGAAAGGTGCAGAGAATGATAATCAAAATCCAAATCCGATGTTACTAAGGAAACCATTCCAGACATGGAGATAAGGACTCTAAGGTACAGGTACCAAACAATGTAGCTTGGGATGCCAAGCTGCAAAGTTCTCAATCGATTATATCATGTCTGAAACATAATGGAACCAATAAGGAATGTCGACATAAGATGATTTATTTGCATACAAGGTAGCACTTGAATTTATGAATATAAGCGA
>NC_027753.1:20480946-20482378 GCF_000695525.1 Brassica oleracea var. oleracea | reverse complement strand
CTTCAGTAATGTCCAAATCAGGGGGAGTAATGTGTGTTGTATTCTTTTTCTTTCACCATGGTTTTGTCCCAATTGGGTTTTCCTGGTAAGGTTTTATTGAGGCAACATTAAAGCACATTACAAGCTCTAAATGGTTATGGCATCCAAGAGGGAGTGTTATGAACCAGATTGTAGATGGCTCATAAAAAAAGAGATTATGATTTGTAATCTTTCCATTTATCTATGACGGTTTAATCTCCTATATAAGGAACCTCTATGTTATGAATAATGATAGATTTTTCCACTAATTTTATAACAATTAACCATATTTTGCTGAGATTATTATTTTTAGTAACAATATATTGATTGTATTGGATTAGAAATAACATATGATGGCACTCTATTAATTACATACATGATAGACTATAATATTATTCATTACAATATAGAAAATTCATAATTAATTGATTTGGTCTAGTTGCTCTAATTATTTGACAATTTAGCTTTACCAAAAATATGGACAATAGCTTAGTTAACCAATTTGTTAGCACCAGTTCATCACCTTTTTTTGTTTTTTTGGAACAACTAATTACATCACCTGTATTAAAATCTTGAAGAATAAAAAGTCCAATTAGTCTTACCTAGCAGTGTTATACTATATGAGTTTTTTGATGCTGCATTGTTCATAACAGCATATGTTAGATGAGGGGTTCATTGAAAATGTAAAGAGAAGTAACATATGATAAAATGATTTTAGGTACTATATGTATTATGTACATTGTAATTTAGAGAGATACTTTGTATGTCAAAGTTGAACGTTGTATGGTAAATAATTTGGTTATGATTAATGTAACAGAATTTTCAGAATTATACATTTAATATCTAATATATATTTTTTGGTCAGAATCTAATATCTATCTATATAAAGAAATGTTCGCCTCTCTCCCGTGAAGCCACATCATCAATTCGTGCGTTTTAGGAGTGACACGTGTCCCATTTTATATTTAGGGCCAAAATAAATGAATGAAGTTAAGGGTAATTGAACCCAGCACCTCTAGCACTGGTAATTTCTCTTAGAACCACTAGGCTAAAGTCACTTTTTATAAATATGTGGCCGCGAAAATACTTATTATCGTGTCAGCTGGAAGCCCATGCTTCTTCTGCTTGTGGCCAGGGCCGATACTGAACTGACGTCAAGATGAAGATCGTGAAGTTAAAAATTTTGCTCCAAACAGTTTTGCAATGTTTTCAACCTTTATAACTTGATGCATATATATATATATATATATATATCTATATCTATATATATATATATATATATATCAAAATACATTTGTTGTACATACTTTTATTAGTTTTGCTTTTAAAAGAAGGTATTTACAGTTATAAATGTTTTGTGCCAGTGAAGTAATGGTTGAAAAACCTCTATACATATGTCATTTTAAAATAACAC
>NC_027753.1:20478394-20480848 GCF_000695525.1 Brassica oleracea var. oleracea | reverse complement strand
TTTTAGTCTACAAGGAAATGTTGTAGAGCAAGTATGCATTATACAAAATAATATATATTTAAAATCCATACACAAAAACATAAAAGTTGTTATAGGCCTCTTTCTGACACATGCACACTCCACAATGAATAAGAATTAAAAAAAAGACAGTATTGTCATCAAACTTTATCACAAATCCACATTTATACATCTATAATTATGAGTTGGACAATTAGTTAATTTGATACAATACCAAAACAAGAATAATCGAAAAACAACTATACCACCGCATACTAATAAGTAAGACATAACAGATAACCAAATTCTTGAATCTTAAAACAAATTTCAACTCGAGCATTTAGTGAATATCAAATTAACTAATATCCCGTCCGTAGGGCGGGCCGACCCTAGTTTAATATATTATTAGTGAAAAAATGCATGATGAATCCAAAACTTAAATAACAACTCTTATCAGTAAATAGAAAATATAACTCTAGATATCCTAGTTCTTTGTTATGAACGATCTTAATATGACTAAAAGTTAAGTCAAACAAACACTATCAAAAGCAACCCACAAATCTATTCAATGAAATTAGGCCTGAGCGTTTGGGTATCCGTTGGTATCCGGGTCGGGTTTTTCGGATTTTGGTTCTCTTTTATAACGCCTCCTAGGTCTCATTCTTGTAAATTTGCAAGTACGGGCCGGGTTCAGATATAACACATCGGGTCCGGGTCAGTTTTGTATCACATTATCGAACCCATAAAGTAATCATATATCATTCGGATTCGGGTTATATCGGATCGGTTCGGATATACCCGAAATAAAATCTAAAATTTAAAAGTAAAACATAAGAAATATATATTTATTTATATATAATTAAGTATTTAAGGTAGTTATTTAAATTTTAAATACTTCTCGTTAGATAACATATCAAAATAAATATGAAATTGAATATTTGAAGTATATATTCATGTTTCATATAATTATATTGTATATTATTTTGGACATTCGGATCGGTTTTTTCGGATATTTTTTCGGATTTTTCGGTTTTTCGGGTTACCCGTTCGGGTTTGGTTAATAACACTTCGGATTCGGATATGTTTTGTACCACCTTACAAGATCCATTAGGATATTTTTTACATTTTGGACCGGATACGGATCGGGTTTTTTGGTTCGGATTTCGGGTTACGGATATTATGCCCTTGCCTAAATTAAATTATGAAATATATATAAATATGTTGTACAAAAAAAAATATTTACGCAAAGATAGGATAGATATCAGAGTGCACAGATCAGGTGTGATCAATTCATATAGCCCAAATCAAATGTGTGCATAACCCTAAGAGGCTAAGACCCTAACTATTATATAACTAGGTGGCTACACCCCGCGCAAGCGCAGAGGTTTGTGTGTTATCATCAATAATAGTGAGTGCGATCTTTTGGATGTTATTGTTTTAGTATCACCTTGTCTATTTTGTTTGTCTATTTAGTCTCGTATTAAGATTACATTCATTAACTGTCAATTTTATTTGTAAAATTCTAATTATTTATTTTTTCTTTTCGTTAATTTTGTTGATTTTCTCCTTTCTTATCTGATATAATGGATTTTCATAATTGACGCCCCTCTTAAATGGAAGGTGTTAACTGTTGTCACTGTTAATTGTACATTTGTAATCAATCACTTGGTCACAACTAGCAATTGTCTTCAACGTGTAGGTGGTTTCTATTGCTCTTGTTGTTGAACGCCATCTTCATGTTTGTTATTTATGCTTTCACCTCCGTTCGATTGTGACTTTACGTGCAGGAAGACCATATTATATACACATATTAAACTTGTATTTTGTATGTTTTCCAGTATTTGTGATTCAGTGGGTTAAGTGACTGCTAGAAAAACATTATCGAGATTGTTTAATACCAATTGATTAGTAGTCTATCCTACCTGTCACTATGCTTGTGTTTTCCAGCATATTTCGTCAGTTGTTTGATCTTAACACATACATGGTCTCAAACATCTCGAAAAATAAATATGCCTTTCATAATCACATTTTATGGAACCAGCTCTGGCCAATAGTAATGCGAGAAGGTTCAATCCGAACTTCCTAAACAAAAAACCTTATTTGCAAATCCAACATATAGTACATGATCCAGTTACTATGTTGAATAATTGAAAGAAGTAACATGTAAAAATATTGTACTTTTATATTTGCTTGGTGATAGATATAACTCGAGTAAAGAGTTCATGTTGTTATCAAATGCAACAACCTGTTAAGAACAATAGATTATGATCAATGGTTTGTAGCTTTATTATTAGTAGATCACAAAGTGTCAATAAAGGAGACTGGAACCAGCATCAGAAATTGCAACATATTTGTTCGCATCCTCTACTATGAATAAAGTCAAGAAAGTCATCGGAATGTTTGTTTTTTACCTCGACATATATAATATAACCATAAGCTGGAAAGAAAAGAATACAC
>NC_027753.1:20477485-20478247 GCF_000695525.1 Brassica oleracea var. oleracea | reverse complement strand
ACTGATATGACTAAAACATAATAATCTGAAACTGAAAATGACAAAGTAAATCCACACAAAATTTAAACACAATACAATGAAAAAGTAAGGAACTTAATAGAGAACCTTAAAAGCAACCAATAAAACTGGAAAAAAACAGAGTCCAAAACTGGAAAAAAAACGCATGGCATTGCATCTAAAGTCTGTGTTCTTCTTGGTCAACAATCTCCAGCATTCACTTAAATAGATAAATCTCATTCAAAAGCATTTTGGACATCATAAAATTACGGTACCAAATTCCTAATATCAAAAAGAAATAATTAAACATACGAAAGGTTTTGTGGAATGTTGACATTTGTATTACGTGAAAATTTTATTTGGTTATGATGATAACGTTACGCTGAGACCCCACCATTCAAGAATCGCTATCGAAGATCTGAAGGTTCTCCATTGATCCACATTTTTCGTTCCTCCTCACTTGCTATCTTTGCTGAAAAATTTTCCGAGCTATACAAATATACAATTGAGTAAACAAAAATCTTAAAATTAGATTACTGGCTTTAAAATATGAGTCGGTGAGTCTGATCCAGAGATAGCTAGAAAAATCTAGGAGTTTGGATATGAGAAGCTAAACTGAAATACACTAACAAAAGAATGAAGAATGGTGGAAATAAACTCAACGATGTGCATCAACGATTTGCTTTGAACTCTCTATCTTTATTTATCAGTAACGTTTTTATATTGAAACACAATTAATCTGAACTAATATGAATGTATCTTACC
>NC_027753.1:20471768-20477409 GCF_000695525.1 Brassica oleracea var. oleracea | reverse complement strand
TATTCTCCCAGATGCATCACTTGGATCAATCTTTGATTCTCTGTCTATAACCGTGAAGACGGATGTGTGAATGTTAGTGGTCTTGCGTACATGATGCAGCTGCATTGGTAGCTTTGCTGGAATCAGGAGACAATGAAATCGAATGAGAAATAGCTGCAGCTGCTATGGTGAAGGCAAAGAAAACCTTTTAAAAAAAGAAACAAAACATATTATCCTTTAGAAGGGTTAAGACATGTACCGTTTAAATTTTCTGAAATTTGTTTTGGTGTGTTACCTTGAAAATCATAATCGAGTGTTGCTTTTCCATTATTCTTGCACCTGCATATAAACTGTCGGTGTAAGAAGCGAAGAGGATGAAGAAAGAATCTAAGAAAGCGATACCGCGATACCCCTACCGATTCATTTTCCATCAGATTTATATTCTTATATACTTTCATCACTTTCACCTATGCGCAGAATAAAGCAAGCGTTCTTATGCTCCCGACCGCCTCGTTGGCTACTTGGCTTGATATACATTCTCACCTGACAGTGAGAACATTGTACTGAAAGTTACTCCAAAAGTGGACATAAGTAGGATATTTGATATCGTTACCTTTGCATCTGCGCTTACGACGATCATGAACTTCTTGTAGATATAACCACAAAGCCCGATCACGGAAGCATCACTAGAATAATGAAATCTAACTGCTAGCTCGCCACTAACGGGATGACCACATCAGCCGTGACAAACGCATGATTATTTTAGGTTTGAGCCAAATGCATCTCCGGCTAAACCACGAACCGTAGTATCATCATAAGAGAGCTTGGCTCCAATAGCAACACTTGAATTCTAATTCTCATCGACTGATTCAATTTCCACGTGAACCCCTTTCTCATCAGCTGCAGAAGTTTACATCCGACAATAGAGAGAAATATCGTTTGTGCCGGGTAGACCACCATTGAAACTACATCGAGAAGAAGCGAGATCGATTGCCTAAAATATTGTATCGAGTTTTAATTGGTCACATGATTTCACAAATGATTCTGTCACGGTAGAGGTTAGAATCTCAGAAGTTGTTGCTAGATGTAACAGTGGATGATCGGCTTCCTTTAATATAAAATAAGGGATACACTGAAGCGTCGATTGGATTGAGGAGAGGTAGATAAAGAAGAGGCCGATGAGTAGAAAAAAATATATATTAAAATGCCGGAAGGGGAATCACAAGCGACGAAGGAGATTGTGAAGATGTCGATTAACCTAATCTTCCTATATGTCTGTATTAACAGACTGGACCAGATACTAAGCCCAATAAAGTGAAAAGCAATTAGCCCAATCTTTTCTCGAAGCGCATGCGTTACCATCTATTTTTACACAAACAGACACACGGCGCAACTCTGTAACTCAGACTTATCTGAGACAATGATGAAAAGAACCCTAACTCGTGTTAAACGAAGTCAGTTTACAATAGGGAAAAACTATAATTGTTGTTTTTTCATATAACGTGATGAACCTCATTTAGAAATGAAACTCATAATACACTTGTAGGCCCACAGAGAAGCAAAGGTTTTCGACCTTCATAAATATACTAGTGGTATGCCGGCACTACGTTCAGTCATAGTCATGATGTCACGTTCTTGTTGTAGTCTTTAAATTGATAGGATTCGATTAGTTTATCAATAATATGTGATTTTTCTTATTGATAAGGGTAGAAGAGAAAAGACCTCTATTATAAGAATAACCTTTAATCATCTTTAATTGCATGAGAAAAATATTTATCCTAATGAATTGGGTCATAGCTATGGTTTGCATGAATTTTAACTGAGTTTATCTTATATAATTCATGGTTGAAGTGGCATATTTGTTTTTACGGAGTATGAACGATGGATATGAAAAACGGTTTGTTCTTTTATAAGTTTTTTATCTTTAAATATGAGATACATGGTTTTGCATGGGACCACAATAAAACAAATATAACCTTCTCATATGCGCTTGGATTTTTTGCGTCTAATCACGGCTGCGAGTAGCCATCTTGCATTGTGTTGGATATCACTCGATATAAGCAAATGCGGTTTTAAGCAGTTCACTCCTTCATGTTTGATCGCTACATATGGATAAATGTTTTTTTTTCCTGGTTTCTAGAATTTTTATGAAAGACTCTCGGCTGTCTGTAATATCTAGAAATATTCATCCGAGAGAGTATAATTTTATTTCTTTGATCAATCATCGGAGAAAGTCTATTAGGAAAAAAAACGTTCAAATATATAAATAATGTATAACACATGGATACGTATTGGTGTGTTAATGGTGATTTTATTTTTTTGGTATGTGAATTTTAGTTTCTGATTTAGAGATAGATTGGTTTACTAATTATATATTGGTATTGATGTTAGGAGTTTTCAAGGCTCCTAAGACAAATGTTGTAGTATAGTGATTGTCGAACCAGTTCTGAGGGATATCAAAGCAATGAGAATGCAAGTACTCACTTAATCTAAGTGCAACCAATGATTTAGATGAGTGATCACTGAGGAGTTACATAATTTGTTTAAATAATGAAAACAAACTTTTTCATTTGTTAAAATAATAACATGCCTCGCATCGAAAACCAAGATCTTCTCTGTGACATGTTATTGTATTCCTTGTGCCCCTGTAAGTTATCTTGTAAATCTGAAACCTTGTGACTTTTACTCCATGGATAGATGTTTTGATGCTTTTCCAACAAGCGTCGGATCGTGCTTTGCTTTCTCTCCATTGAAGTGAATCTAACAGCGGTATTCCGGTTGCCGGGTCTCCCCTACATAGCATTAGTATACCATAAAGGTATATAGCATTATCATACAAACCTTGGGCTGCGATCTGGAGATGTGCCAACCCCTCAGCTATGTTATCTTTTTGGAAATATTCTTGCATTCTACGTAGGTAGTGGACCTCCAAGTTACCGGCAGTAAGGCAGAGGTCCATCAGATTTTTGTACCTGTGTAGTGATATCAATGATTGAGTGTTCAGGTGATGGAGACTGAGATTTTTTAAAACCAGAGGGCTTTTGACAGCTTCGGATAGGCCTGAGAATGCTAACAGGACGTTTCAGACTGCATCAATTGAGTGCTTTGCTAGACGAAGAATTATTTGGGTTTGGATGAAAATTGGCAAGAGTTCCAACTTGGAGAGAGGTCTGTTTTTTGCCATTGGGAATTTTTAGAGTAATTTAATTTTCTCACTTTTTTTTTAGTGTTTGATGTGGCCTGTAAGAAAAGTCAGCCAGGGTTTTGTTATCTCTAGAATTATTGTCCATGAGTTATGTTACGAATATTTTGTGTTGAGTTGATTAACACTATTCATTCGGTGGCTTCTGTAAGAGAAATGATTGTTGCGGAACTCAATAGCGGCTTGCGAAATGATGCTCGTGATGGTGCCATTGCAATGCGCCAAAAGGTGAGCTTTTGTAACACACAACTTAGCATATTATCAATGTAGCAATATGTTTATTTATATTGTTTTTTGCTACCATTTGATTAGTGGCGTCTTTGTGAGATTGAACTTGAGGACTACTTTTTGTGCTACTAAGCAGGTTTGCAACCTTTTTTCATTTTTCTTTTGGAACAATAGTTATGTAACTCCTGCTTTATTTGTCATCCTCACGCTTGTCAATGATTTTGAGTAGATTCCCCAATGCTCTTGAAACTGTGGGAGGAGCTGTTCATCTTGCAAAAGATGTGGAATTAAAAAATCTTTCCTCCTGGAACGATCCTCTAGATGCTTTAGTCTTCCGTTTTCAGCAAGTAGGTGTATCTGGTTGGGAGCAAGAAGAACGTTTAGCCAATTGAAATGAACTCATAGCGTGGCGAGGGAGAGACCTTTTCCCAGTTATATCAACTCGTTCTATGTAACTCTGACTTCTAAGTGTAGTTTGAGGTGGTTGATTATGCTCATTATTATGTAGGGGAAGAGAATGGAAAAACAATTTGGGATAAGAGGAAAAACTTCCTTTTCTCAGCGAGACAACACATAACAATTCAATCTAGATCAAATACTTATGATTTCATTTAGGTTATTAAGGTCATAATCAGAAAGACTAAGATTTTATTTTCTATGTATCCTAGAATAATTAAATACATAGTTGATGAACTATAAGTGAATCAGATATAAGAATTTTTGTTGGCAACTTTATCCTTCATCAATAATTTTACGATATTTCAGATATTACGAAGAGCTCTAGGGATCCCCAAAAACAGTGTCAAGAACTATACATAAGCTGAGATTCGTGCTGGGTAAGTATGTCCTTATGAAATCATTTTATAATGTTTTCATTTAATTCTTTCACATTTCTTAAGTTCGTTCTCTCAAAGTTTATTTTTTAATTCAAAAGGTAACTATATTAGCCATGTTTCATTTTTTAAAGTGGGCTATTTTTAAAACACACACCAAACCCAAAGCCCAAAATTAGATAAAACATGAACAGATCAAAGCACTTACCGAAACTCACTTACGCAATAAAACGACAGAAATCAAACACGCACACTTCTGAGCAGATCGCTTGAGACACACCGCCTCCCTACCGAGCCGACACGTGGCACAAAACCTCCACCCTCCTTGAACGACGTGGACAGCCTAAAATGACAGATAGTTTAACTTTATTATTAAAGATATATATAATTAAACCCTCTTAGTGATGTATTAAAGAATGTATGCGCCTTAAAAAATTAAACCAAGTCAGCTAATGAAATACAGGAGTAGACAGGGTGTACCAATTATGTCAGATTGTTCTGTAAAGCGACTGTAATAGTATCACAATTTAAGCTAATAATAAAATGAAATAAAACTTACATAATTAAAATGATCTAGTTTAGTGGAGTCTTTTTGTGTGTTCGAAAAAAGAAGAAAATAGTATGGGATATATAAAAAGGGAAGGTGGGAATTAAAAAAAAAAGAAGGAAAGCCATCTGTGTGGGACCCACACAACCCATTCCATTGTTTCATTTGTGTGTGTGTGTGGGTAAATCAATCAATCGTCATCATCGTCGTCGGTGCCTTCCTTTTCATTTCTAGAGAGAAAAGAAAAGGAGACGACGATTATTTTCTTTCCATCTTTCTATATTCTCTCCGTTAATCCATTATTCAGAGATTCTCTCTCTCCCATCTTCATCACACGATCCCTGATTTTCACGGGATCGATCCGGACTGAATCTGTATTATTTTTTTCTTCTCGATCAATCGGATCCAATGGACGAGTTCGGTGTCCTTGCGGAGCGCTATGGGATCAAGCCCCAAGGCAAATCTGCTCCAATGGCTGCCTCCAAGCGTTCTCACAACACTCCCAATCCTCAGACCTGGAAATCGTACGCTTCTTCTTCCAATAAGGTATCTTCGTATAACGGTGACGACATTTTCTTCACCTCGAGATCGAGTACTACCATGAACGGCGCGAGTTCTGGTGGATTCGACGATTTCGATGTTTTCGGTGGGATGAACAATAAGAATAGCAAGTCAGCGCATGGTTTTCATGTTTTAATAACTTTAAAAAAGTTATGCTGATGTGGCACGATTTGCCCCAATCTCCTAGATGAGGTGGAGGACTGTGCGCATCACACAAGTCAATTTTATATATAATGATATTAGTTTCGACCATCAATGTACAAAGTATCATTTAGTTTAGTGGTATAAATG
>NC_027753.1:20466879-20471668 GCF_000695525.1 Brassica oleracea var. oleracea | reverse complement strand
TGTACAAAGTATCATTTAGTTTAGTGGTATAAATGTTGGTATTTATATCTCAATAACCTGGGTTCGAACAACAGACTTGACATTTTTTCATATTTTTTAAAAATGGGATCTACCAAATGTTGAACTGCCTCGTTCTATTATAGATTTGTAGCCTTAGTGGCCCCTCCTCATACGCACTCTCTTTTCATGATTAATTTAAATATTTTGGAAGGTTGGTTTAATTTAAGTAAAAAGATTTAATGGTACGTCGGTTTGGTTTAAGTATATAAGATACATATAATATATGTCCCATAAGAAGCGTGTATTATTTAAGTGATAACACGATGAATAAGTCCAAAAAAAGAAGAATGCCACGGCAAATTGAAAAAAGACTCTATTTTAATAGAGTAGATTCATTTACAAAAGTTAAGTTTTATCCAAAAATTGAGTAGCATGCTAACATGTGTAGTTATCCTTTTAAAACCAGAAAATAAATTGTGTAATTATCCGTTAAATTAGTCTATATATATATCTTATTATATAAAGCTTGGTTCTTCAAAGTTGCTAATTAACATGATTGCGACATGTGTCAATTAATTTATTAAAATTGTGACATGTGTCAAAAATATTTTACAATTCTCTTTTATTAGGATTTAAAAAGATTTAGAAAAATAAAATTATTATTACATTTTTTTGGACACTAGAAAAAGAAAATTATTACAAAAATATAGTTTATTATTCTTTTTAGGAGTTAAGAAAATAAAAATAACTATTACATAGCCTTTTACAATTATATTTGTATGGCTCTATTTATAATATTTTAAAAATATTTGATAGTAAATTTAATTTTTGAAAATTCTATAAACAAAGAATAATTGTAAAAAGCTATTTGAAAGTCTTTTTTTCTTTTTAAAATATTTTGTATATTTTCATCTTTAAAAATACAAAAGAAAGATATTATAAGATAAAATATTAAGTTTTTTTTAAAAAAAAATAAATAAAAACGAATTATAAAAACTTACAAGTACAAGAAATTATTTAATAAAAATCAAATAGAAAAACTAACTATAAAATAAGTGATATTCCTTTTTTTAAAACCTAAGTAAAAAAAATGTAAAAATACTCTTATTATTTTCATACAAATAACTAACTTTCCTTTTTAACCAATAAATGTATGCTACAAAAATATAAACCAAAATAAATATTATTTTCACATCTATATTTAGGTTTAAAGTTCTCATATTATTTTCACAAAAAATAGTATTGACGATAAAAATATTATCTGAGTATTTTCTTTTAATTTCTCTAAACAACTCAATTTTTTTATCATCCTTTTTACATCTTATGACGCTAACACAAGTTTTTATTATTATTATGTTTTTATCGTACATAAGTATGTGTAAATATGAGAAATATATGTTTGTATGTATAAGACAAAATATAATTAACTAAAAATAATTTTTTTTATTGAAAATATATTAGTTATATAAAATTCTTAAAAAACAAGAACAAATTATAGTTGGAATTTTCCTTTTTAAAAAAATTTAAAGTAACTCATTTCTTATAAATAACTAACTTTTATTTTTAATAGATAATTTTGTGTTAAAAATTATAAACCAAAAATAACTTCAAATATTTTATCTGATATGATTGTGACATTTGTACAAAAAAAAAACATAGTGTATGTATTAATAAAATTCTATCATTATGTGAAAATAATTTTTTTCCTAAAATCCTAAATAAAAAAAATTTGAAAAATAACTTTTTCCTCTTTTAATCTTAACCAAATAAGATTTTTTCCTTTTAAATCCTGACCAAATATAATTGTAAAATTAATTTTTACTTTTTAAATTTAATGATAAATATGATTATGAAATATCTAATTAAAATATTAGTGATATTTAGAAAACGAATTTTGAAAATAATATGATACTGAAAATATTTAATTTAAAATATTAGTGATATTGAGAAAACGAATTTTGAAAATAGCAACTTTTAAAAATAGTTAATATTTGCTGGAAATAATATTGTGAAACATGTTGAAATCAATATAAGGTTAAGAGAAGGATGTATATGTTGGAAAAACTTTTTTTTGGAACGAGACATGAGAGACATGAGAGACGACGGCGACAGCGTTTCTCCACCAGCGCTTAGCGAGGCAACGGCGAAGGGGATTGAACCAGATCCACCCGATGACCGCTCTCGCGTCAGCCCTCCCTTGGCTGTGGGGACAGGCCCAGTTGGGAATCGGGGTAGGGTTTCCTATTCTTCGGTTCTTGTGGAGAGCTCGGCGGGGCCGGCCCTGAACCCTAATTTTGTTCTGAAAGATGGTGTGGCCGCAGTCGGTATTCCTGCAGAGCTTCTGGAGGATTCTGAACCCCTATGGAAGTGTTGTTTGGTAGGGTACTTTATGAATGAAACGCCTCATATTGGTACGATTCACACTACTGTTAATCGGATTTGGGACCAGCCAGGAAGGAAATCAAGGATTGATGTTCAGTTTATTGGAAAGACAACGGTTTTGTTCAGGATTGAGGATGCAGGAACGAGAAGCAGAGTTCTGAGGATGAAGTTTTGGCATATTTCTGAGGTTCCGTTGATGGTGGGGGTTTGGACTCCCGAGACTGCAAGCTCTCCTCCGGACCTCTCCGCGATGCCCCTTTGGGTTGATTTAGCAAATGTTCCAGGGTACCTTTATTCAAAAAAGGGGCTCAGTTTCCTGTCGCGCACTGCAGGAAAGTTCATTAAACTCCATCCGCACACTGAAAGATGTATACGTTTGGATGTTGCTCGCGTCTTGGTGGAACTAGATTTGACCAAACCTTTACCAAGCAAGATCAGTTTTAAAGACCAAAAAGGCATTGACACCCTTGTCTCCATCACCTACCCTTGGCTTCCTCCTCGGTGTAGTGTGTGTGCTAAGTGGGGACACAATGAGCAGAACTGTCTGGGGATTAAGAATTCGAATCCTAAGCCCCAACAGGAAGGGAACGGGGGGTGAGGCGCCAAGTGACAGTGTGGTGTTGGAGGGTTTCTCCTCGAAAGATGTCCCTGATGCTTCTGGTGCAGTGATCATGTCTACACTGATGACAGAGCTTGAGCTGTTGTCTGCAAAAGATAATTTATCGGCTGTCTCGCCTCACGGTGGTGGAGTCCCTCACAAGGTGTTGGGTCATGATGAGCGTAATGTGGAGGAGACTGTGGAAGTAGTCCAGGGGGACTTGGTTGCGCCCCTGAGTGTGGCTATGTCACAGGCTAGGGAAGGAACAAACCAATTTCAATGTGTTTCTCCAAACGGGTTCCATGTGCTTCAAGATTTACGCGAGGAGGGTGAGATTGATAGTGAAGATGAGGAAGTGTTGGGGAGAGATGTTGCGGTTAATGGGGAGGAAAGCAGAGAGGAAATAGAGCATGTTGCTCATAACACCGAGGAGTTTCCAGTTTCACGTGAGGAGGTTCCGGAATCTGTTCTGATAACCTTACAGAGACATGGTAGTTCTCAGCTTAACCGTGGTAGAGGTCTGAAGAAAGTGTTTGCTAACTCAAGGAGTATGGTACAAGCAGCGACTCTACATCAGAAGGGACCTCATCAAGTTAAGAAAGCTTCCACCCGAAAGCTCTGATGTCGTCCATTTTCGCTTAGAACATGCGTGGGTTCAATATGCCACGCAAACAAAAGGCAGTCAGACAATGGGTTAGAGCTGCAAAGCTGTCTATTGGATGTCTGTTAGAAACAAAGGTGAAGGTTGGAAATTTCCAGAAGGTGTTTGATCTGACTTTTCCAGGATGGGGATATTTACACAATTATTCTCATCATGGTTTGGGAAGGATTTGGGTGTGTTGGTCTGATGAAGTTGAGGTGTGCCATGTTTTCACCAGTGCACAGATGATTACAGCATGGGTAAAGTACAAGAGTTCGGGTGATACTTTTTTGTGCACTTTTGTCTATGCATCAAATTGTGCTATTGAGAGAAGGCAACTTTGGAAGGAGATGGAGTGGGTTAGTAGTGCAGTGGCGGGTACTACTAATCCTTGGATTATACATGGTGATTTCAATGTCGCTTTATCTGTGCAGGAGCACTCTAAGGCACTAGCTACTCGGCCTGGTCTTAGTGCAATCCGAGAGTTTCAAGAGGTGGTCCAGTCGTGCGACTTGATGGACTTAGCCCAAGTTGGTCCTTCTTTTACTTGGACGAATTGTCAAGATGATAATCCTATTAGCAAGAAGCTGGATCGAGTTTTAGTGAACAGTTGCTGGACTATTGCGTTTCCACTTTCTTATGCAACTTTTGAGTCTGGTGGGGTATCGGACCACATGCGTATGCACACGCAAATCCGTGAAGTTCCCCCTGGAAATATGAAGCCGTTCAAGTTCTTCAATCATGTTACCACACACCCTCGTTTCCTTGATGTCGTGGCTCGGGTTTGGAATGAGACTGCTTCCATCTTCCACTCTCGATCAGCTCTCCGTATGTTTCATGAGAAACTTAAGTCCCTAAAGTTCGAGATGAGAAGCCTCAATAGAGATCTGTTTGGCGATCTACCTGGTCGTGTGAAAGCAGCTTATGAAGATTTGTGTGTTAAGCAAACAGCAGCGATGCAGAATCCAGATACGTCCTCGTTTGAAGCAGCTTCGGATGCGTGGGAACATTGGCACCATATTTCTGGTATAGAGGAGCAATTTTTCTACCAAAAGTCGAGAGTGCAGTGGCTGGGGTTGGGAGACAGAAACTCGCGTTTCTTCCATAGAGTCACGCAGAGTAGGAATGTGAAGAATACCATCAGGAGGATTATTGCTGAGGATGGTAGG
>NC_027753.1:20434921-20464651 GCF_000695525.1 Brassica oleracea var. oleracea | reverse complement strand
GAAAATATATCATTAATAAATAATGAATCAAGAAAATTATTTAACATCAGATAAGTTTAATAAAACATTAAATTAGTACATAAGAAAGTGTATAATGTTGTCATTGCTTCTTGGCCTTATTTAACTTCTAAATTCCTTTTTATTTCATTATAATTATTATTTTGGGTTGGATCCGGTTTAAATTTTTACGTTTGGATGTTTTTTCTAGCTCTAACAAATATTAACTGAAACTTATGTGTGTAAACGAGTTCTTAACTATAAAATAAATTTCACATAACATATGAAAAAATAATTTAAAAAAAAAAAAAAATTTAATATTTTTTATTAAATTAAAATATCAAATAAAGTCTGTTGCAACGCACAGGTCCAAATCTAGTATATTAATAAAAGAGACTTTTCTCCTTTTTTCTTGTGCCACATCAGCAGTACGCATGGGGCATTTTAAACCACGTGTCCCACCTAAAACACAACTTCAACGATTGAAAAAAATCGATTTGCATGAGGGTTACTTTCTTGACTCAAAGAACGTTGGGCTATCACAGTTAATTGGGCCTAAAATGATTTCTTCTCAAAGTCTCTTGAATGAATCACCAAATGTTAGCTGTTTGGATCCCAAAAACCGTCGTTGTCGTGACTCTCATAAAACTGACAGCGCAAATGGGAGAAGAGGAAAAACCCACAAATCTAGCCCTTTATTGATAAGAAAGAAACGAGATTTCCATTGGAAAATGAAAAAGAGAAGCGAGACGAGACTAGTGAAAGTCTCACCTTCAAAAATAGTGTGGAGTTTGACTTAATTCGTCTTGCTTCGTGTTCCCCAGATGAACCAAAAGGAGAAAGCTTCAAGCTTTTTTTTGTCCTCCAAACAAAATTGAGCAAAGGCTGACCTTGCAAAAGGTCTCGACTTTATGCTCTTATTATTGTCCTTTTTTTTAAAGTTTTTTTTTATAAAATGTTTTTCTTAACCTACCTGGATTTTCAATTACACCCCTATGTTTTATATTATTCTATAACACCATGATAAATGTTTTTCTCAGGTTTTAATCTGATCGATACTATAGCAATCTTCAGTGTTATTTAAAACTTAACTTATCGTTAAAACAGTGTTTAATCATTAGTAACATTATAACTTATCGTATTAATCAACTTCTCCTATTAATTTTTTAGTAACCAATAGAGGGTCAAAACTCTTAATTTTCGAGTTAGTGGTTGATTTGTGAATTGTGAGAATAAAAAAAGATTATATGGGGGATTTAGCTATAAAAACGGTCTTTACTCTTTGTTCCCCTTTGTGAAACGTTTCAATGTTGCCCTCCCCCAAATATCGCTGTATACGTGGTGATACTTTCATATCTTGAATATGACAGCTTGTTACGTTAGTAAAGAGTTGCGAGATTTAGTGGATATGATTCGATTCGTTACGAAACTAAATATCCGCCGCTTCCTTGATTTAGATTTGTAGAACATTCTTAATCACCAAATATGTGAAAAAAATCCTATAAAAGATATGGAAATTATGAGTCAAATATATTGCGGAATTAGAGATTTTAGTCTGTTGATTTATGGTAATATAATACTATAAACTCTACAAATATTATTATAGATCTGTGTTTCTCTTATTATAGATTTGCCCATGATTATGAGATTATTTTCCTTTAGGCCTTTTATGTTCTTTTCCAAGCATTTCGTTTAAGCTGAGAAAACATAATTGGTTTTTGTATCAGTTAGTCCAACCAGCCCATTTTGTATTTCCTTGCGAGACCAAATATACTTAGATGTAGCACATGTATATATATTATGTAGTCATATGACTTATACTATGTTATGGAATTTTGCGAAGCTTTTAAACATCTCTAATGTATTACTCTATATTTTATTTTACAATTATATTATAAACAATATACATTTTGTTATCAATAAATTTTTTTACATTTGATTAGAGATGGACATTAAGTACCATTTGGTTCGATTCAGATCCTTGAGAGTTTGGTTTGGTTCGGATCTTTGCGTGTTTGGTTTGAGTTTGGCTTCGGATAACATATTTAATTTTTTTTTCAAAAATTTAAGTTCATATATAGTTTAAAGTTTTCAAAATCTAAAAATAAAAATATTATATAGCATATAAATTTGAATAATGTATGCCAAAATACTTAAACTTGACATAAAAATTGGTTTAGCTTAAATATTTGGTTAGAAAATCAATAGATATTTTAAGTATTTTAGGTATTATAAGTATCATTTAGTTATTTTAAATATGTACTTATAACTATTTGTATATAATTCCAAGTATTTTGGACAACTTAAAAACGTCTTATATATTTTGTATATTCTTTTAGATATTAAATTTAAAAATAATAAATATATTTAAGTATATAAATCTTGTTCGGATATATTCAGATACCTAAAATATTATGGTTTGGATCGGGTTCTGTTCATGCTCTCTGGATATCAAAATTTTGAACCCATTCAGAGATCTAACCATTTTTGGTTAAAGTTCAATATTATTCTTTGGATCGGCCTTGGTTCGATTTTTATGGATTCAGATTTTTTGTCCAACCCTATATTTATTTTGTGAAAAAAAAATTAAACGAAAATGATGATGGTTCATATTGATTTTGGGTATGCAATAATTTTTAAACCAAAACACACTTTACTGTATACGTGTTTCTTTTAGTTAATCATTAAAAAAAATTCTAAGCCCATTTAAGAAAATGATGATGGTTCATATTGGTTCTAGGCAAATTTCAAAATTAACATATTTATGTATTTTTAAATGGTACATAGTTTAATTTAAAAAAAAATTAATATTAATATATATATATATTAAATAAAAATTCACATAAATACGATTGTATGATCATTTATATCTTGTTATAACAAAAAAATTAAGTCATTGATCACAAAATTTTTAAAGGGATTTTTAATATTTTTTTGTAATTTAAAGTCGTTTTAAAAAATTCAAAATATAACATATAAGAAAAATATAATTTTTTTTATTATATGGTTAATGTGATTGTTTAATTTCTTAATAATATAAAATTAAAAAAAAAATGAGGAATGATGCAAAAATTGTTATCAAATATTTATTATTAATTTTTTCGTATATATGTTAATCATATTAGGTAATTTCATAGCTTTTATTTTAGGAAAGAATACACGTTTCTTATTAGGGTAATATAATGTTTTATAGTAATTGGATTTTGGACCAACATTTTTTTCAATTGATTCTTAAACTGTCACGTAAACTAAGTTATCATCTTAATTAAGTGAGACCTAAGCATGATCTTTTTTTAATTAGTACTACAAATTTAAGTTACAGTTTTCTAAATGATTCTCAATTAATATATAAAAGATTTTGTTTGCATGACACGTTAGTTTAGATTTGCTAAAATCTCCTCTTGATGTGCTTAGAATATTTTAGTCTACGATTTATTATAGATAATTAATCTAATCTATTTAAAATTGAAATTAGACCATTGATATGAATGGAAATGTTTAATTAAAGCTTTGGGTTTAATAGCTCAAACTAAACATATGTAATGTAAATGGTGAAAATGATCAAAACTCTATATGAGAGTAGCTTGTATGAAGATAATATTGTGGTTTTAAATTTATCTTTTCACCTATTGGAATGTTCTGTATGGTGAACCAAATAACTCATAATTTGACATTTTCTATTGCACGTAGTGAGCTGAAGAGAACCTGTTACGATAATATATTGTTACATGATGTCCAATTAGAGTTATTTTATTGTTCTTATAATAGCAAATAATATATCGGCTACGTTCGGATGGTTTTAGTATATTAGAGTTTGGTTTAATTTAAGTCAACCGGTTAACATATCAGTTAATTTCGGATGGTTTTAGTATATTAGAGTTTGGTTTAATTTAAGTCAACCGGTTAACATATCAGTTAATTTCGGATGGTTTTAGTATATTAGATGTTGGTTTAGTTAAAGTGAACCAGTTATATTATTTAGCTAGCGTGTATATAGTTATTATGATAACAAACTTGTATAGGTCCAATATATAAGGTAGGCTAGTAAGGAAACCGAAAGAGTCCAAAATTTAAAATGAACTTTTTTAGGTAGATAAAAATAGGACTTTGTTTTAATATATTAGATTCTATTTTTCACTCTAAAATGAATATTCTAAAAAGATTCTATCTTTATTTAATTAATAATTGTTACTAACACTTTCTACTTACAAAAACTTACCAATTAACCCAAAATATCTTATGTTTATAAAACACCACAAAATATAATTTATTTAAATTAAAAATTTATATTGCGACTTGCAAGTTACAAAAAGAATGAGTAACAAAATAAAACATGATTATATTGCGAGTTGTCTTCTCTTTGAACTTTGACTTTTTGACTTTTGTGAGTATGTATTTTTACCGTAATTACAATCTCACTACTTGAACCTTTGGAAAATTTACTCTGAAGGCTAAGAGCTTAAGACCATGCTCGGCTCAGAACATAGACAAAATAACATGCCGGTTAAAGTATCACGGCTGCTTAGCAAAAAAAAGGCATATCACGGTCTTACACGACAATTTTAGATGTATGTAGAACATTATGTAAAAAAAATATGAAATATAAAGGCATAAACTTTTATATGACCCTAGAACATTATGAATATTTTTAGAATGTCTAAACATCTAAATATGAAAATGACAAATTGTGATGATGAGGAAGACACTTAGCATACTTGAAGAGCTCATCTTCACACTCACGAGTCTAGCCTCAACAATCACTGGCAGCTCTTCGGACGTACGTCTCATTACTTCTCCACCGCAACTTCCATCACCTCAACATTTATCGCCTACTAAATTTTCGTATTTGGAGTATAACATTTGAAACGTTTTACCTTTTAACGTAAACATGTCTACAATGAAGCCCTTGCCACATCCATGACATTAACAAAACATACGAGGATTGTTACTATTTTAAGAGGATGAATGAATTTATTATTTTCCTTCGAACAAGATAATCACAAAACAAACACATGCATTTACATTTTTTTCCTTTCGGAACATCAACTTTACTTTATGTTTTAAGTTCAATTATATTTACTTTGGTGCAACTATCAGCTATTTATTCTATTTTTATTAAATCAATCAGAAAAAAACACTTATTCTGCATGCACTAACCAATATCAAATGAATGTATGAACTCATTAGAGAATAAAACATTTGAACCCGGCGCGTAGCACCGAAATACCACTAGTAGACCATAAACCACAGAAACATAAGACCTACTAGTGTGGCTCCATATTTTTCTTTAACATAATTTTGTTTACTTTTTAATTTTCAGATGTTTTTTGTCGATTTTTAGTTTCCTTCTCTCCTTTTGTGACTATTCAACTGAATCAATTCTGACTAAACTAAAATAAAAAAATTATAGTCAAAAATTTCTTAGGATTGAACAATCATATATCGCAACCAGGTTTTAGTTTGGGTTCATTTGGGTTTTAAAATTTAGGATTCATGAATTTCAGCTCCATTAAGATATTATAAAAATTGGATAATCTTCAGTTCAAATTTACTCGAGTTTGGTTTGGATTTAGTTACATGTCCAAAATTTAATTAAACCTACAATAATTTCGGTTTCGGATATTAATCGAGTTATGGGTTCCAAATATATTGATTTTTATTTGATTAAATTAATGTGTTTCCAATATTTTAATAAATTTGAATTTGTAGTTTCCTCAAACCATGTTGTTGTCCTTCAAAATAACTTTGGAAAACTCGTGTATCAACCATACGACATTCTTCCTTGAACTATACCTGACAATATCACACATATACGTAAACAAATTAAAATTAACAACTAACAACTTTATAAACCTAAAACACTATTTAAACTTTAAAAAACAAAGTTGTTTAAACTTCGAAAGCATATTTATTCTTCAATTGTCAAAATATAAAAACATCAATATAAATTAAATACTAAAATATATATTAAACTAAATATTTGAGTTAATTATTTATGTAACAAATAATTATTTTAGGTACTCAAAAATATCTTAGTATATATTTGAACATATCAAGAATTGAAATCGGATCTGGTACAAGTTATTTTGATATTTTGAATTTTTTGAGTTTCTTCGAATATTCATTTGGATTCGTGTTCAGTTTGGATAAAAATCCATTCAATATTTATGTCGAGTTCAGATCGGTTAAGATTCATTTTTATTATACCAGATTTGGTTCGGATTTTTGAATTCTTAATCAGTTACCCGAATTCACACTTCAACAGAGGTGACAACTACCAAGCTTTATATAATACATATTTATGTGCAGATGCAGTGCCGACTTAAAACTATATTGGACCTTTGGACAAAATTGTTTTTATTTATTATAATTGGTTAAACATAATATTTTGAACCTTTGTCGTAGGAAACAAACATAAATATAAATATAGATCATTTTTATCACTAAATTTAGTTAATTTTAAGATGGACTGATGACATATGCCATGTTTGCCACTCCTAGAGCCTGCAGATGCTCATGAACACGCAGTGAAATGACCGCTGTCAATTCATGCGTCTCAGGTATGCTTTAAAGATGGCTCTCTGTTTTTACTCAAAAGCTTCAAACTTGTTTTACCATTGAATGTTTTACAAAGTCAAAAGTTAAGAGTCAAATAATCTTTTCTTAACATAAAACAAAGTTTTCTTAAGCATAACGATATTATGTCCCAAGCTTTTTTTTTTTTTGGTCAAAATGTCCCAAGCTTTTTTTTTTTTTTTTGGTCAAAATGTCCCAAGCTTTTTTTTTTTTTTTGGTCAAAATGTCCCAAGCCTTTTATTTTGTAAAGACAGAAGACAATACTTACAATAGCAAACTCTGACGGTTCCTCTTATAACCAGGACAACAGTCACTAGTAGATGAGATCTTTTTATCCAGGAGGCCAGTTCATTTGGCGTCCTCCAATAACATGAACATGAATGTGATACACCGCTTGACCTGCAAAACACACAAGAAGGTGAAAAACATCAACGATGAGGACCATGAGGTCCCTTTGTTAGATGTGTGAATATGGTTATTGAAGATGTAGAGTTATATATTAATACATACAGCCTTGTGGACCATCATTGATCACAATTCTGAAACCGTCATCTAGGCCTTCTTGTTTTGCTACAAGCTTGGCAACATAGAGAAGGCGGCCCAAGATGTCGATGTGACTCTCCTCAGAGGCGGAGGTACGTTGAGGGTTGGGGGGGCAATTGCCTACCATGGAAATATTAAAATTAGTTTAGTTTTATAACAAATTGAAGTTATGCCCCTGTTGTTATATTGTTTCTTTGCCCCCTATACTCTAAATAATTACTATAACTAAAAATATTCTAATTCATATAAATATAAAACAAAAGTCTGAATTTGTTTTTATATCTACAATCCCATATTTTAGTGAATTGGACTTTATTTAATTTAGCAGATCTAATCCAGTTTAAATAAAAATAGTTTTTTATTAAATAGATAGAAAATAGGGATATTTGTTTTAGGAAAATCAACTAGGTCACGTGTGCTCCTCGTCGTCTTCTCAACTTCTTCTTCCCCTGCAATTTTTTTCCACCGGCTAGAATCACTCACGAAATCTTCTGTCCATGTAAGTTTCTTTTCTATTTATTTAATTAGTTTATATGATTATATCTATTTTAAATGTTTGTTTGATTCTCTTTTTATTGCTTTCTGTTCCTGAATTGTCTGATGATATGCTTTAAGGTTGTGACTTGTGATGTTAATGTAGAATAAATTTAGACTCAGCCAATATTATTATATATGATTTTGAGTTTAACGTGAAAAACTTATTAGCTAATATGATGAATTGTGTTTAGTTTAGTAACATGTTAAAAGTCTTAATGTAGTTGACTTTACAATAATTTACTATTTCTACTGATTTGCAGATAAATGGAGCGATATTATAACAAAACGAGTGCTTCCAATTCTAAAAGAAATTTGGATAAATTGGATAACTCTGATGATTTGGATTCTTTGCCATGGGATCCAGCTGAAAGAAAAAAGATATCGCAGTATCTTCCGAATCAAAAAGACGAAGTAAGGCGGCAATATTTAACTAGAGGTCCATGTCAACCCTATGGTCATGTTTTTCAAAAGAAAAAGTTTGGAACAGCAATGAGGCGGTTTAATCCAGCTTGGTTTGAGAAGTATGGTAATTGGCTAGAGTACATCGTCTCCAAAGATAAAGCATTCTGTTTGTGTTGCTATTTGTTCAGAGATGACATACCAAAACAAGGTGGAAATTATGCTTTTGTGACTGAAGGTTTTTCTTGTTGGAAAAAACCCGAGGCTTTATCTGAGCATGTAGGTGGAATTAATAGCTTTCATAATATTGCTGTTAAGAGATGTGATGATTTGATGAATCAAGGTCAGTCAATTGTGCATGCTTTTTATAAGCAAGGCGATGTGGTGAAAAATGAATATCGCATCCGGTTAAATGCTTCAGTTGATGCTTCTAGGTACTTGTTACGACAAGGATTACCTTTTCGCGGTCATGATGAAGGAAAAGATTCTGCTAGTAAAGGAAACTTTGTAGAGCTTTTGAAGTATACCGGAGAACAAAATGACGCTGTAAATAAGGTTATTTTGGAGAACGCTCCAAAAAATAATCAGATGGTTTCTCAAGTGATTCAGAAAGATATTGTACATTCTTTTGCTCAAGAAGTACTGAAATCTATCATGGAAGAAATCGATCATGGAGTGTTCGGTTTGATGGTCGATGAGTCTGCAGATGTTTCTAACAAAGAGCAAATGGCTGTTGTCTTTCGGTTTGTTGATAAAAGTGGATTAGTAAAAGAGAGATTTGTGGGAGTTACTCATGTAAAAGAAACGTCTTCTTTATCTCTGAAATCTGCAGTTAATGACTTGTTTGCAAAACATGGGTTGAGCCTGAAACAGTTGAGAGGACAAGGTTATGATGGAGCAAGCAATATGAAGGGACAGTTTAATGGGCTGAGAGCATTGGTTGCTAGAGAAAATAGTTCAGCCTATTATGTGCATTGTTTTGCTCATCAACTTCAACTAGTTGTGGTGGCAGTTGCGAAAAAGAGCTTTGAAGTTAGTAATTTTTTTGACATGGTTTCGACTTTGCTGAATGTGGTTGTGGCTTCTTGCAAGAGGAAAGATACACTTCTTGATATGAATCGAAAGAGGGTGGAGGAAGGGATCGACAGTGGTGACATTAACACTGGAACGGGACAAAATCAAGAGATTTCTCTTCCAAGGCCTGAAAATACTCGTTGGGGTTCTCACTATAAAACTTTGCTGCGTCTGGTTGAGTTGTTTCCTTCAGTCATAGAAATCCTTGAAAGTTTTCAAGATGAAGGCGCTGATGACTCAAAAAGATGTCAAGCATATGGTCTTCTCAAGTATTTTCACACATTCGATTGTGTGTTCTATTTACAGTTGATGCTGTTTATTTTGGGAGTAACTGAGAATCTGTCAATGGCTTTGCAAATGAAGAATCAAGATATTTCAAATGCCATGTCACTTGTAGATTCAACTAAACGGGAGTTGCAAAAATTTCGAGAAGATGGATGAGATTTGCTAATGTGTAAAGTTTCATCATTCTGCAAAAAGAATAAAGCTACTATGCTTGTGATGGATGAAGAATTTGTGGATTTAAGGAGGCCAAGGAAAAAAACAGGTGTAACCAATCTGCATCATTACAAGGTTAATTGTTTCTACACTGTTATGGATTTGCAACTTCAAGAGCTTAATGATCGATTTACTGAGGTAAACACTGATTTGCTTATTTGCATGGCTTCTTTAAGTCCTGCCAATTCCTTCCGTCAGTTTGATAAGTCAAAGCTGTTGAGATTGGTTAAGTTCTATCCAGATGATTTTAGCTTTGGAGAGCGTCTATCTATGGAACACCATCTTGGAATCTACATTGACAATATAAGAAATGATGAACAGTTTAAGAATTTGAAGAATCTTGGAGATCTTTCTCGTCTAATGGTGGAAACAAAAAAGCACCTTGTACATCCTTTAGTTTATAGGCTCTTGAAGTTGGTTTTAACATTGCATGTTGCTACTGCAAGTGTTGAAAGGTGCTTTTCTGCAATGAAATTAGTGAAGACAGCCACACGCAACCGAATTGGAGACGAGTTTTGTTTAGTATGTTATATTGAAAAGGAGTTGTTTGAATCTGTTACAAATGAAACAGTGGTGAACCGATTTCAATCCATGAGAGAGCGTAGGATCCATTTGTAAGGATTTGTACGGTTTTATGACAATGTTTTCTATATTTTATCTAGTAGTTTTTATTTCTGCCCCTGATACATATAGTTTCTAGATCCGCCACTGACTCTCCTCAGCCTGCATTACCATAACCATACACGTTATTAGTTCAACAGTTGTCATGCTTTTTGCTGTAGTCTATTTTGAGGGTTCAACTTTGAAAGGTGTAAGTGAATTAGGTACCTTAGAGAGACCAGTTAAGCCATCCTTCACTTTTGGTATGACAAGGATGTGAATGGGTCCCTGGGGCCTTATGTCCCTAAATTCTAAGACCTGCATAATCATGCAAAATGATTTGAGAAAACATGCCATAGGAACAGTGATATTGAAGAGTTACAAGGGTTTCAAGTACCTTGTCATCTCATAAACCACGTGGTGTGGAATTTCTCTGCTGATGATCTTGTCAAAACTGCATGTTCGAAGCATACAGCCAAATAAAATGCTAACATCAATTCAGCTCAAGAAAACGAAACGTTCCAACAAAAGATAATATAAGATAACAAGATCTTGAAAAAGCAAAGAGAATCTCTATGATTTGCACAAAATGACAGTCAGTCTATTGCAATGAAATATTTATTCATCCATCATTGACATTAGCTAACATAAAGTGTTCCTACTGAAAGAGCTAACTACACAAGTTACAGCCAAAATCACATCGCATAGCTTACATAGAAAAAGGCTTACATGGTCTTCGGAGAATCGGAAGGAATGGCGGCTAGAGCAGCCTCTTTCTCGGAAGCCATAACGACGGAGAAGGGTGAGAAATGAGAAGAGAGCAACGCAACACGATGGTTCATGTAGCATCCACGTCGCTGCAGCCACTTCATCCCGCCATTCTGTTTTTTATTCCAACCAATGATCTCCAGCCACGTCATGCACACTTTTGTCTGTATCTCGTTTTTAATCATGCAAGTGCTAAAGGTGATTAGTGCACCCAAAGCCCACCAAACATGGATAATTACTATTTTATCTTAATATATCTTGCGTAATTCGGTAATATGGATCTTATATTATAGTGTGTGTTTGTATGATTACTTATGATATTTATAACATAGTAGATGGTGTTTGTATAGTTAACTAGGTTTTGGTAAGAAAAGCTCATGGGATTCCATGGACCCCATACATAACGCTTAATGCTTCGAGCTAATCATAGTTATAGATGACACATCATTAATGTACAAAAATTTAATAATTATCTAACGTTAAGAAATACTACTTTACAGCTTACAAAATTTAATTTATAAACTAAATTGATAGATATCTAATTAAAGTCGAATGCGTCTTTTCTTTTTTTTTTTTTTGACATAAGTCGAATGCGTCTTTCGTTATACTACTCTCTTGTTATTATAGCACAAACAGAAAGTAAAAGTGAGATTATGATTTCTGAACTGTCTATTCATGTTAACGTGACCTGATTATCACATGCTCTGCTTATCCTTTTTGACACTTTAGTGAAGATTTAATATTATTATTTTTTATTTTGGAATTCAATTAAGAAAATTCCTTTATATTAATGTCTTTGTTGATTCTAGATATAGTCCCCACTCCTACAGGTATTAATGATAATGTCCAGTTGTTATTATTTTTGTTTTTGTCTAAACGTGATTATATGCGGTTATGGATTATCGAATTTACATAAACCATGGACCACGAAGTCGATAAATATGACCTAACTAATTATTGTATTCGTTAAATCGTAATTACCAAATGAAATATGCATTTTAAGCAAAATCATTAGCGTGCAAGCGATTCAGGCCTGAAGCGATTACCATGCCTTGATATGCAACAAATTTTAACGAAATAATGCTTAACTCTGGACGTAAATATTTTTTTGCTTAATTTGAAATTAATGTAATTCGAAAATGATTTTAACTTCCACTGATTGGTTACTTATAGGGAAGTCGTAATGTTGACGGTGTCTCTTTAGGGGAAAACTAATTGAGTTTTGACATTTCAACTAGTACTATTAGATTCCACCAAATGTAGTACTCATGACTACACGCCAAATGTTTGAAAAGTGTCACACCACTATCCAAAATGTTTGCAATAATGTTTGCAACTCTCTTTTACTGATTTTCTAATAAGTTTTGTAATTTCGGATGTGTTTTATATTGGTTAGGTAAGAGACTGAGATCTCCTAAAATTAGTTATGGATTAAAATGTAAAGTATTAAGACTCGCATCAACTTGGATTTATAAGCTTTTGATTTCTTTTTAGATTGTTTGCTTGAGCTTTGGTAATAATAGTGGTGGTTAAGGAATCATAATTTAGATCCAAACCCCAAAGCGAACTAGAAAACGCAAAATCAATAATAATGTGAAAGAAAAAGAGAAAAGGTACAAAAGAAAGGGAAAAAAAACTGAAGAATGCAAAGGATCGGGCCCCACCACAACGAATCACATAACTCGCGCCAAAGCGTGTGGTTCAAACGCCATGTAACAGCGCGTCATCCAACCAAACAGAAACCAGACCGGGACACTGTCAACAAATAATCGTTTCTTTTTTCTTCCTTGCACTCTTTGGGTTTTTAACGATGATGGCGTAAAAGAGAGATATAGATAACACACACATATATATAGAGAGAGTAAGCAGTATTGGCGAGGAGAGAGAGTACAAGCATTTTTGGCTAGGAGAGAGAGAGAAGATTCAGAGGAACAAAAGTGTCTTTTTTTTTCTTCTCTGCATTTTACACTTATCATGTCGTCTCGACGCTTTTGTAAAAGCTAAAAAGAGATAAAGATACCCAACGACGAAGACTAGAGACAGAGAGACCCAATTCTCTTTATTCTTCTTCTTCTTATTATTATTCTTCTTCTTCTTGTTTCTGTCTTCCTAAAGATACTCTCTGTTTCTGAGTCTCCAAGATATCCGTAAGCTCTGTTTCTTCTTGTTTCTGTCTTTCATTTCTATTTGATTTTTGTCGTATAGTCTCCAACATAACATTTCTTTTCTATCCTTTATAGTTTCGACATGTGTTCGTCTGTTCGATGCTCTGTCTCTTTCTCACTTAGTGTAAACATGTTGGAATGCAGTAATCTCTGTGAAAAGAGAATGTTCTTGAGAGTGATTTTCTCTTTTGTTTCTTCTTCTTGCTAAAACAGATAAAGAAAGATCCTGTAAAAAAGATGACGAAAGTGTGTCCTGAAACCGAAGAAAGAACATTACAAGAGCCAGTTCTTACAGTATCAACAGATGTGAGCTTTGCTTCTAACCATTTCCCAACGTACAAGTTAGGACCTGATAATGAGATAGTAGATGAACCTAAAGAAGATGAGAAAGGTCCATCAGTGAAAGAAACCGTCGAGGAAGAGAGCCAGCTCTTGTCTGATCAGCACAAGCGTCTTTCAGTGCGTGACCTCGCTAGTAAATTTGACAAGAAGTTGGCTGCAGCTGTTAGTTTGGCTGATGAGGTTCGTACACATCTCTCTGTTCTGTTTACTCATAACATTTTTCTCTCCCTTTTATTTTTATTTTTTTGCTGAGTTTTGTGTAATGTTTTAGGCAAAGCTAAAAGAGGTGGCTTCTTTAGAGGGACATGTAATGCTGAAGAAGCTAAGAGATGCTTTAGAATACATGAGAGGACGCACGGATGGGCAGAACAAGAAAGATGTGGAGAAAGCTATCTCCATGGTTGAAGCTCTAGCTGTGAAGTTAACTCAGAATGAAGGTGAACTAATTCAAGAAAAGTTTGAAGTGAAGAAACTTGGAAACTTCCTCAAGCAGGTTTGAAGTTGTCTATTGGTTACTTTGCTAACAAGATCATTAATGATTTTGATTAGTTCTTGTTCTCATGATGTCAGGCTTCAGAAGATGCAAAGAAACTAGTAAACCATGAAAAGTCATTTGCATGCGCTGAGATCGAAAGTGCAAGAGCCGTTGTGCTTAGACTTGGAGAGGCATTTGAAGAACAGAAGCGAAGCTCTGAGGCTTCTAGAGCTCAGGGACCGGTTAGTTTCCTAGTTTGTTTGTTCTAATATAGTAACGGTTAAAAATTTCTAATCAACTTATGTTTACATTATACAGGATGTTGAGAAATTGGCTGAGGAGGTTCAGGAAGCTAGACAGATCAAACGCATGCATCACCCAACAAAGGTACTATACTACATCATTTTCATAGCTTCATAATTGATGGGTTACACTAAAAAGTATTATAACGCAGGTGATGGGCATGCAACATGAGCTTCATGGTTTAAGAAGTCGAATTCAAGAGAAGTATATGAACTCTGTTAGACTTCATCAAGAGGTATTTTTATATTAGTATTCAACATAGTTGAAGTTAATTCGTTCTTTGCTTACTTCTTTGTTCTTTCCTTTGACAACAACCATCAAACATCTCAAGATAGCAACAATCAAAAGAGCAGAGGAATCCATTTCATGTCCATTTGTTCTAGAGGGCACGCAAAGTCTCGGCTCTTGCTTAAAAATCCATGTTAGTGCTCCAGATAATGCCATAGATCTTTCCAACTGTTCCATCCAGTGGTACCGTGCAGCATGTGAAACTAGCAGAAGGGAAGCTATATCTGGTACTTGGACCTATCTGTTTGCTTCATCATTGTTTTTTTAGTAAATAGAGTTTAGCTTTGAGCAGTTCATATCTTGCTCTTAGGTTCAAACCAAGCAGTATATGCTCCAGAACCATTTGATGTTGGGAGGATCTTACAGGCAGACATTCTTTCAAATGGACAGAAAGTCACAGTTACAACCGATGGTCCAATTGATCCTGGTTAGTATTACAAAAACCAATAGACGTTTACAAACATTTTAAGTGGACAATAAGTGAATGTATGGCTTATTGAGTTGCAGATGCTGGCTTGCAATCCCGAATAGAGTCTTTGATGAAAAAATCCAACAGTGATTTCAGCGTATGTTATACAACTCTCTTCTTGTTTACTTAGAAAAAGAGTTGCATGGAGTTTATGTTCTGGTAAGCTGAACATTCAACTCTGTTTCAGGTGGTTATATCACAGATGAATGGACAAGACTATGCATCTCGATCTCATGTACTTACTATTGGAAAAACGAGGATAAAGCTGTCTCGAGGATGGATCACAAAGGCGAGAGAAATATATTCAACATCCATGCAGGTATCTAGAGACTCTTTTGTCATTCTATTTCACAAAAACATTTCTTTGACACTCAATTAAAAGTTCTTACAAATGTATATGGTTTTGTTTTGGTATACTAATTATTCAGCTCTGTGGAGTTAGAGGCAATATTAAGGCTCCGGCCAAAGCGTTGTTCTGGCAACCAAGAAAGAGTCTAACTTTCACACTAACCTTTGAGTCAGAACAAGAACGTAACACAGCCATAGCCCTTGCTCGGAAATACGCTTTTGATTGCAATGTAAGCAAAAACTATCCTTGAAATACTATTTCTAGACTTTGAAATCACTGTGGTTACATAACAGGCTTTCTTAACTATGCAGGTTACATTGCTTGGGCCAGATGATTAAACAAATGGTGAACAAGACATTGTCATTAACCAACCACCTGATTTTTTTTTGTTATTGTGTGTGTTGTTTGTTTGACTTTTTTTTGTTTCACACTGTGGTTCAAAGAAGGAAGGTGCAAGTTTGGCTTCTCACTGTTCATCCAATGTTGCTGCACAGATTTTTATTATAGGCAGCAGATTTCATTTTTTTGTTTCCTTTTTGTCAGATCATCTGTTTGATATGGCTGCCATGTCTGATTTGTTTTGGTTTGTTTAATTGATTTCTATTATTTTTTCTGATGTTTAGGATGCAACATTGTTAATCAGATTATGAGTGTGAGATCAGAAATCTACAGCGGATTGTAACTATTACAAGCATATGAGAATTTCCTAACTCCATTATCAAATATGTTACTGTATGAAGAAATCAACACAGAGCCATAACGATCATAAAAGACTAAAGTAAGAGGACTCCAATATGTGTAAGTAAATATATTGTACATGTCTTTGATAGAAACGTAAAAGAATTCTATAACTATCACTAGAGAAGTTATTCAATTACAGAGTGGAATGGCGTGGCATGATCAATTTAGCGAAACCATACTCTCTTCATCGACCTTATAGTATACTTACTCCATACCCAAGTGCATAGATAGTCAAAACAACTAAGAGACAGAGAGATCGTGTAAGGGAGATCAACAATGGTTTAAGCACGGTTGGTTTCATGTATATAAGTGCAAGTGGAACGACGTCGTTTCGGAATGATGTCATATGTGTACTTAGACAATAGATAAGATATTTAGATATCCAATCATCGAAGACAAAACAACTAAGAGACAGAGGAAGATCGTGTAAGGAAGATCAACAATGGAGGCTTTGGTTTGCCGGAAACTAGGAGATCCGACGGCGATGGAACCAGGGAGTACAGAATCTCCGGTGGAAGTGAGCAAAACCTACCCGATCCCGCCTCTGACCTCCGATACAGCGGTGAGAGTCAAGGTCACAGCAACGAGCTTGAACTTCGCGAATTACCTTCAGATTCTCGGAAAGTACCAGGAGAAACCTCCGTTGCCTTTCATCCCCGGCTCCGACTACTCCGGAATCGTCGACGCCATCGGTCCATCCGTCACCAAATTCAGCGTCGGTGATCGAGTTTGCTCCTTCGCCGCCCTCGGTTCCTACGCTCAGTTCATCGTCGCCGACCAGTCTCTCCTGTTCGTTACTAGATCAACACAAACACTCTCTCTCTCTATCTTGGTTTACTGTGGCTCATGGTTGTTGGTGTGGTGTTGTTTCAGGTTCCTTGTACCGGAAGGATGCGACATGATCGCTGCAGCTGCACTTCCCGTTGCGTTTGGGACTTCTCATGTTGCTCTTGTCCATAGAGCTGGTTTAACCTCTGGTCAGGTATATGTTTGATTTCAGTTTCTTTCTTGCTTGATGATCGATCCCACTGAGTTTGTGCAAAAAATAGTTGAGAAACTCTGTTGATTTTGATGCAGGTCTTGATGGTTCTTGGCGCTGCTGGTGGCGTTGGTCTTGCAGCTGTTCAAATCGGGAAGATCTGTGGAGCCATTGTCATTGCAGTTGCTAGGTAGGTTGATGGACATGCCCTAAGATTAAGCAGACCATAAACATTTTTAATCTTAATAAAAAAACACCTGGGGGTCATCTTGCTATTTATGTTTAATAATTCTTTAAAATTTGGGGCTAAAACGAATGTTTCTGCCCAGTATCGGCTCTGATTTTTGGTTCTTGTTTTTGGGTTTATTATATTTGATTTGATTAGAATCTTTTTCTGTTTTGCCAGAGGGAGTGAGAAGGTTCAGCTGTTGAAGTCAATGGGAGTGGATCATGTTGTTGATTTAGGCAGTGAGAATGTTATTACTAGCGTCAAAGAGTTCGTCAAGACAAGAAAGCTGAAAGGAGTTGATGTTCTGTATGATCCTGTAGGAGGGAAACTCACCAAGGACTCCATGAAAGTTCTCAACTGGGGAGCTCAGATTCTTGTGATTGGTTTCGCAAGCGGTGAAGTACCTCTGATTCCTGCTAATATAGCACTTGTGAAGGTAAATAAAATGATTGTCTTGTAGATAGAGAGTCACTAGAGAGAATCTAACACAACTTGGTGGCAGAACTGGACCGTTCATGGTCTATATTGGGGCAGCTACAAAATCCACCAACCCAATGTTCTCGATGATTCCATCAGAGAGTTACTGTCATGGCTTGCTAGAGGATTGATCACCATTCACATCTCTCATACCTATAGTCTCTCCCAGGTAAAAAGCTTAATATATCTTCATGAATCATGATAGCAAAACTCAACACATGTAACTAAAAAGCTTACCGTTTGAGTTACAGTCCAATCTCGCTTTTGGGGCCATCAAAGACAGGAAGGCAATTGGAAAAGTGATGATTGCTCTCGACCACAAGGCCACCCTCTCTTCAAAACTATAGTCTCTATAGCCACAGAAGAGAACTGATTCTGTTTCTCTAAGTTTACTATGTCATAATGTAGTTTACCACATCCTGTTTGAATTTAATAATCATAACTTTGTTTGGATTCTGTAGAAATCACTTTTTCAGAATAAAAATTTCAGAGTATGTTACTGTTTTGGTTGAGGTGTGTTATGCAAACCCGGTTTTGGTTCGAGGGAAGATAAAAGGTTGTGTCTTTTCCGTTAGTACCGGTTTAAGCATAAAAGAAACCAGTACATAATCCAAAGATTCAAGGTTGTAATGATATATCTATGTTGTCTTTTTACAAAATTAGCAAATCAGTTATTATGGTTCATCAAAACCACCTGCATCGTCAAGAAGATATAGTTTTCCATCGAGAAAAAACGTTTTCATTTTGATTTTATCCAATGTTCTTGTGATTTGACTCCCTCCTTTTCTGAATTCTTCATGTTTTTCTTTCAATCTTCCACAGAAAAAATCATATTGTGTCCTTGCATCCCTTCCCTTTAGAATGAAACTGTTCTGAATACAAGAACACAAATCATCAAAAGCTGGAAGAAGGTCAGTTCTCTCCCTAAGCCTCATCATTTGTGATATACCTAGATTAGGTCAAGGGCACAAGTTTACCATTTTTGTTATGAGATGTGTCATTTGAATTTGCCAGTTCGTTTTGATTGATCAAATTTTGATATAGGGAGTGAACGTTGAGCCAATGAGAAGCAAATCTTGATTTGATTGTGTAAAAAGTTGATGGGAAACCGCTGTGCAAGAACTCCTTGTTGTAGAAAGGTAATGATTAAATATTGTGTTCTTTGTTAGTTACAACATTTGTGTTTGAGTCTTGTAACCATTGAATGTTTAACAGAAGACTCCTTTTATGTATACAGTTATGGTCATGTATATGCTGCAGCAGCAACAAGGACGAGGCTCAAGCCAGAAGCCAACATGGGCCCAAAGGAAAGGTCCATCCGGTCACCAAAATCGAGAAATGGGAAGAAAAGATCACAGAAGCTAACAACAATGGCATGATTGTAAGCTTCCTTCTTCAAAACATGTTTGCATTTTCTTATGACTCTTCCTCTTATTCTATCTGTGTAACTAACTTAATCATTCGATAAACTAAACAGCTTGTGGTGTACTTCAGCGCACCGTGGTGTGTACCTTGTAAAAAGATAGAACCAGTATTCAAAAAACTTGCTTCTAGATACCCTTCAATGATATTTGTAACCATTGATGTCGAAGAACTCGCTGTAAGTGTAAACCTAAAACTCTTGGTGATTTTTGAGATGAAGTTTTAGGATTAGAGGTTGAAATTTTGTTAAAATAAATAAAACAGGAGTTTAGTGATGAATGGAATGTAGAAGCTACACCAACTATAGTGTTCCTTAAAGATGGGAGGCAAATGGATAAACTTGTTGGTGCTGAAACCTCAGAGCTTCAGAAGAAAACAGCTGCAGCTGCTGATCTCTTACTCAAAAAACCATAAAATATTAACCAACAGAAGAGAAACAGAGTTAGGTTTTCTTCCGTTGTCTGTCACAAATTTGTTCAGAGGAAGTGATTTGAAGAAGTTACTTGCGGATGAAGTAAGTGTCATGAGATTTTTTTTTAATCCTTCAAGATCTTCATTTGGTAAGATTATGTTCAACATGGAGATGATGGAGAAGCGTTTGGTTAGGAAGGTTTATATAGCAGCCATGTCTTCTTTAGTTCTCATTTGTGAAAATGCATTTGTTTCTCTTATATATATATTCTAAAATGGTTATAATGTTCCCAACAGTAAAAGAAAATCTTCTAGTACATATTTGTTCAAAAATTCTTCATTGATTTTTAGACGTGGATTATGTTCTATTTGAAAACCTGAACAAAGTGTCAAACACGGCAGTAGAATGAAAGATTTTTCCATAGAAATGTGTTGCTAATGCTACTAGTCACATAATCGAACGTTAGAAAGAGTTTAGCGTATTATTGAAGCTCAAAATGGATCGGTCATCAACACTATTCTTTATGTTTGCAAATTACAAAGATGCACGTTGAATTATTTTTAAGTTTATATCTAAACAATTTTCTTTTTGTAAAGAAAGATCCAATCTATTATAAATACAAAAGAATATAAAGACAATAATAAAGTTGCTGTGTATTGGCGATCTCCAAAGTTGACTTTTCAGAACCAGTCGTTAAGAATTAGGAACTGGACCAAAACTTTTGTCTCTCCATCAATGCAACTCTCAGATCTTAATTTTCCATAAGTAAAAGAAATAAATAAACAAGGACAAGTCTGTTGAACCATCATCACCTTGACCATTATACAATTTGATTTTTTTTATAATAGTTCATGTGCCTGATCTGATTCATATGGTAATAATATCTCCTTGCTTGCTTGAAAGATCATCATCAACAGAAGGCTTTGTACCCTGAAGAGAAAGAAAAAAAAAGATCATTCATCAAAGATAAGTCACCATGATGAAGAAGAAGAAACACAGCAGATCCCAATCTTCTTCCAAGAAAACTATTGAACCATCCCCAGATTCTTCACCTTCACCTTCACCTAGGCTCCTCTCCATTTTCCGTTCTAAGGTGACTTCTCTTCTCTCTTTGGCTTCTGATTCTTCCTATTACCGATTCTCTGGTTCTGGATTTGAGCTGTTGTGCATGCTTTTTTCTGTAGTTGGTAAGTGGTAAAGACTTGAAGCATATGTTCAGAGGCATGAAGACCAAAACTGCACCCGGACTGTCTTCTCAGTCTAGAATCGTGAGATGCCCCAAGTGCCACAAGCTTCTCCAAGAACCTATAGATGCCACTATTTACAAATGCAGTGGATGCAACTCCATTCTCCAAGGTACAATAGCCTTCACTAAGTCCTCCATAACCCCTTACTCATGTTCACAATAGCTTAGTGTTCTCTGTTTCTTGTGCTCTTTCTTTACATGTAGCAAAACGTTGGGACCTGGAAAGCAATGGTGACTCTATTCCAGAGGCCCTCCTTTATTCCCAAAACCGTAGTTTAAGTACACAGTTAGAATCTGCAGAAGCTGGTAGTAAAACACCAATGAGGAGCACTCACCGGGAGTACAACTCGAGGGCATCCCCTTCTGTTGAAAGGGGTTATGATTCGGAAACTGTTTACAAGCATGAGACATCTGATGTCCACAGAGAATGGATGAGAAGGGCTGATGAGTTCAGTGTGACCGGTGAGTCTGATGCGTTTGCTTCAGCAAGAAGCTCTCCTTATAACTCACGCAGCAATGCCTCGGAGTGGACACATCATGAGAGGAGATATCAGGTTCCTTTCTATCCAGCTAGTCCTTCCCCTTCTTCTGCGTATGAGTATGGCTACAATAGTCCCTTTCACGGGTCCCAAGCTTCTGCATCCGAGCAGTCTTATTATCATCATCATCAACCAAACCAATTCAAGCAAAAGGAGAGAGAAGGCTGGTTTCAAGAATCTTCTGCTGCTTCACCAATTCGTTTCCCTGGTGAGACATCTAATAAAAACTACTATCCCTCGTCTTCTCAGTATCAGCTTCATGATCCTCGGTATCATAATCTCTACTCTGAGCGTAGTTATCAAGCAGCTAAAGCGCCACTACGTTCCACATACTCTGAGCATTCCAAGAGTGGGACAAGCCGTGAGAAGAGATCTCAAAGGGACAAAAAGAAGGATGTTAGAAAGAAGAAGCCGGTGGTGAAACGCTATGTGCTTCCTTCAGCGGGTGGAGCGCCTTTTGCAACTTGTTCCTACTGCTTAGAACTTCTCCAGCTTCCTCAGGTGTCTCTCCATGGAAAACATAAGGGGTATCAAGTGCGATGTGGCAGTTGTTCCGGTGTACTTAAGTTCTCTGTTCGAGAGAAAGCAGATACTGTCCTTGATTCACCTGGTTTTGCTGAGGAGACTGTTACTAATCATCAGGATTCAGCTTCAGAAGGTCACGAAGAGATCTATCCGGATGACAGTCATTTTACTTGTTCAGACAACGGCTCCAGAGATGGAATCTGCAAAAGCAACGATGATGTGATCTTGAGACAGAATGTGGAAACGTTTGAGGATAATAAGAGTAAAGAAGACACAAGGAGAATATCAAGCACATTATTAGATTCGAAACTGGAGGCGTTACAGCCTTTCCTGAACCAGAAGTTGAGGGAACAACAATCTGCATCAAGTGAGAGTACCGGAGAAACTTCAAGAAAGCATCTAGAGCGATCTGAGGAAGCTTGTTCAGAGAAGTCAACCGAGATGGATAACAACATTTCTGAAAGAGTCAGTTGTGATCTAGAGGAGGTTGGATTATATGAGAAGAATGAAACTCTTGAGCCAGAAGTGATGTTTGGAGATGGATCAGGCGAGTCCTTAGAGGTTCCAGTATACAAGAAGGAAAGAATGAGTGATTCAAGTATAGAAGCTGAGAGAGTTGCAGATAAACCGGTTTCTCATAGTGGGGAAACACGTGTACTGTCTGAGAATACCGGAGACAGTCAAGAGTTTGATTGGGAGGAGACTCAAGAGAAGGAAGAATATGGAGGTGAAGGTAAATGGGAGGATAGCATGGGAGACAAACCGGTGTTGATTTTGGAGACATCTCGGTACACTGGAGATTCAATCTGTGACAACAGCTCAAGCAATGGTGAAGCATATGAAGATACAAAGATCATATCAGCTGCATCACAGAACGAGAACCAGAGGTTTATAGGCCAATCAGGTGAGGATACAGTAACAACATCCAGGACTCATGAGGAGCAGTCCAAGTATGAGAACTTAAGTGAAAGAGATACGACCATTAGTGACAGTGTCAGGTATATTGTGTCAGAGGAATCAAGATATGATACTGGCAAAGTGAGCGAAGATGGATCAGCTGTTTCTCTCACGAAGGCGAGTGAGACGTTCAGCACAAGCATAGAAGGCGAGAGAGGTGAAGAGAGATCGGCATCTCATCAAATGGATCTTCTTCCAAACGAGAATGTAGAAGATTCCTATGAAAGACTCGAGTATGCAGGTGAAAGAACATGGGAAGAAGAGACTATGGAAGATAGAGCGGGTTTGCATTTGGAGGAATATGAAAGCAACTATGAGAATTACAGCAAACCATTTGAATGGATTTCAGAAGGAGCTTCGGCATTTCATAATCACAGGCATGAGCCAAAGCTAGGGACGATAAATGAACCAGATGAGGATGCTGATGGAAGATTGAAATCCAGTTCAAGGGGTTCCTTCAGTGACCATGAAAGTTCAGAAGCGAGTGCTGTATTTCAGGAATCTCAAGATGCTCAGTCCAAATATGAGTATGAGATACCAAGCGAAAGACAAGAGTTGAGCAACACAGAAAGGCATGAGATACAGGAGGAGGGTAGATACGAGATAAATGAAACGTTTGGGCCAACCAAGATGGTGGAAGATGGATCTGTTGTTTCTCTTGAGAAGACGGGCGAGACAAACATAGGCGAGAGAGGTGAAGAGAGGTCGGTATCTCATCATCACATGGCTACTGAAAACGAGAATCTGGAGATCTCTTACGGAACAGTAGAACAAGTTTATCTGGAAGGAGGCGGGTTGCAGTTGGAGGAATGTCATAACAATCCACATGAATGGACTTCAGAAAGAGCTCCAACATTTCGTCTGCATGAGTATGAGCTAGGGACAATGTCTGCATCGGAAGAAGATGCGAATGAAAGATCATCCAGTTCAACAGATTCCACCAATGACAATCAAGCTGTGGCTCATGAGGAGCCTTCGCTGATGGATGAGAACAAATTCGAAGAGCTAAAAGTTACTCTAATGGTGGAAGATGGGCCATCATTGCACTTGGACAAGTACGGAAATGATTCAACGAAACTGGAAGATACATTTGAACGGACTTCAGAAAGAGCTCCGACATTTCGTCTGCATGAGTATGAGCTGGGGACAATGCTTGAACCAGAAGAGCATCCTGATGGAAGATCGGAATCCAGTTCAACTGGTTCCTTTAATAACCATGAAAGTTCAAAGTTGAGAGATGTCTTCCACGAGGAGGAGGAGGAGGAGCTACAACTACACGAAATGACAGAAGATAGGGTGGCATTGGACTTGAAGAAGGGTGAAAACGGAACAATAAAATTGGAAGAGACATTTGAAAGAGCTCCAACGTTTCGTCTTCATGACTCTGAGCTAGGGACAAGGCTTGAACCAGACGAGGATGCTGATGGACGATCAGAATCTAGTTCAAGGGGTACCTTCAACGACCATGTAATTTCAAAAGAAAGAGAGATGAATCATGAGGAGGAGCCCAGGCTGGTGATTGATAGCAGAAGCAAGGCGCAACAAGAAGGCGAAATGGCAAAAGATACAGTACCTCTGCACTTGGAGTGCGAGAATGAATCAATGAAACTGAATGAGACATTTAAGTGGACTTCAGAGAGAGTTTTAACATTTAGTCACCGTGAGCATGAGCTAGGGACAATGCCCGAACCGGACGAAGATGCATCAGAATCTAGCTTAAGGGGCACCTTTAATGACCATGGAGTTTCAAAAGAAAGATCTGTCAGTCACAAGGATGAGCCTTGGCTGGTGGAAGATTATGAAACCAAAGCGCTTAAAGCAAGCGTAATAGCAGACAGCGGACCATCTCTGCACTTGGAGAAGTGTGAAAATGTGGTATTGAACCAGACAGTTGGACCAAGGGATAATTTATTCAGGCTCAGTCATGATGACACACTTGAGCAAGAGAGGATAACGTTTCATTTGGAGAAGTCTCAAGAAAAGCAAGTGAATCTAAGGCAGGCCTTTAAACAGCAAGGTGACACTGAAGACAACATACCAGCATCTGAAGGCCACGAGTCCCCATGCAAAATGGCCGAAGTAGATAGTGAAGCTGAAGAAGATATGTTGGGAGACCATTTAGAGCATTTGCAGATAGAGAATGAGAGGTCAGGACTAACCTCTGAACCATATTCTCATTTCTATAACACAACGGATCCCTCTGAGATTGTGGGTCTGCGTCTTGCGTTATATGAAACCCAAACTTCACCTCTCAGTTCACCAATGCATACTCCCACTGGCTCCCCACTGCACATCCTGATGCGTTCTCCAATTGCTTCACCAATGCATACCCACATAGTTTCACCAATGCGTTCTCCCATCAACTCATCAGGATCACTCTCTGATGTATTGTTCTTCGGCAAGAAAGCTTGAGGGAAGTGAAACAGAGAATCATTCCAGCAAGGTTGCTAAATCTTTCCCCACATACTTCCAAGACTTTACCTGCGATGCAAGATAGTGTGTACATTGTTTCATTTTTGTTTGCAAGTGTCTGGATTATATGTACAGTTTTCAATAAGCAATTTTTTTTTTAAATGGTAAACCATTCCCCCGAGAGAGAATGTGAAAGCCTAGGTGGCCACGCGCTGTGGAAATCTGGTGTGGTGCGGATTCGAACTCAGATCTCTTGGGGATCCACGGAACGCTTTGACCACCCGAGACGCGTGGTTAAAAACTGTTTTGGGTAAATTTTTTATAGTGATTAGACCCCGTCGTAAGCGGTGTCCCAAATCCAAGAAAATCCTTAGGATTTTTTTTGAAGAGTCATAGTACCACCGCGCCGAGAGAATCGAACCTGCGACCTCTAGCAGTCGTCTGTGAGAAGGGATACATGCCATTCTCAAGGCTTTTTTTTATATAGAGCTGTGCTCTTCATTTACTTAAAAAATGATACATGGTTACAGATTCCACCTGAAGAAAGTAAAGACAAAAGAAACAAAAAAAAGATGATTTACCAGGAGCTGTTACGACTTACGATTCAATACATAAACATTCCATTCAGAGAAATCACACATGCAGCACCTAACAAAGCTAACACAATCGAAATAACAAAGATCAGTGAAAAGGTTTGACTTTTCTGTAAATAGAAATCAGTAACTGCGTATAACTCAACATATAAAAAAAGTCGAGATCATATGAATGAACAATAAGAAAGCTGCTCTAAATGATATATATATCCACTGAGACATAACTAAGGCCATATCAGTTTGGTGCAAGTTTGAGAGGAGAAGAATAAAGTAAATTTTGTTTATGAAACCTGAACTGGAACAGAACACGTTTAATCCACATGATATTCTAAAAATATAGCCAATGGCTTCTCTCCTTTTATTATCTTCAAAGAGAAGGAAAACAGAACAATCAACATGAAACTTCCATGAGTAGTGTATACTAACTTATTATATTACTCTGGGAAAAAAAAGAGAGTAAAGTTTCAATCTTTAAGCAAGTATTTACAACCGTGACATGTCAGTTACTTACTTGTCCTCTACTTCTAGTTTCTCGAGAAATGTCTTCCTTCTCCAATCAAAACGGATGTATCCATAAAGAACTACGTGTTAGAAAATTAAAGAAGAACCTGAGTTTTAGGACTAACCAGTTCAAAACACAATGTGATTCCCAATTACTCGATGTACAATAATGCTTATTTTCTTACTTAATTCCAAAAATGTTACTTACAAAAGTTTGCAACTTTGAATACGCCCAAAGACATATGTGTTCATAATCCCATCCAAAAGAGTCATTCCATAGTCATTCCACGCAGATACCTGGTTCTTGAGAGTTTGAGCATCGTTGCATTTTCTCCTGCCTTGCTATAATCAAATTTTGACGATTCGTTTGTCATTTGTCTTTTGCACTTTGTGCCATCGTACATATAAACAACTGAACAACGTGCCGTTTTTAGACAGGTTAAACATTTTTTTCCCCGGCCACCTTGTTTCTCAAGGATAATCCAATTTTTTTATTCTAATCTCATGTATTTTGCCAAAGTTTAATTGGAAAATTCAGGGAAGTCTCTTAAAAAATCTACGCAAATATACAAACCAAGCAAAGATCATTCTTATCGTTTAAACAAACATGATTAGTCCAAACAATATCATATGAGACGTTACATCTTCACGGGGTGCAAGAGGCCAACTACTACTCATTTGTAGGGTTTAGGATTTGATCATCAAACAAAAATCCAAAACCCATTGTGTTTCCCGCTGTCTAATTTACCTTCAAACTGTACAATAATCTATGATTACAAAGTCTAGTTTGGGAGTATCTTCAACTTCCCTAATTGCAACAATGCCTACTTTACAAGTCTAGTTTATTTTTAATACAAGTCTAGTTTGGGAGTATTTAGAATATCTTCAACGTTCCCTAATGCATGCCCAGCATTAATTCGTTATGTGCACTGATAACTAATTGATGTTCAGAAATTAGGACCATGCTCACGTACATATATGGTCGTACTTGTTTCTGCGTGACTCGAAAGACTCCTAAAATTCTCTTTTGGTCTTTATGAGACCAACAATATTTGCTAAGCATTTGAATGAAACTATTATTAAGCCTAGTGGCGGCCCTGAAAAGAAGCATTACAAGCACCCGTTTCCAGCCCACAAAAAATATTTGCATAAATCAATTTTTCAAAAAAAAATTATCTACAAAATTTATAAAAGTGGCGAATTTTTTAAAAATTGCTTGTGGTCTTTTTCATTTCAGGGCCGGTACTGATTAATCCACATAAAAATAGTCTAAGATTATGTTATTAGAGAAGACAATCAAATTGGGGTTTATAGCAAAATTTGATTAATATGCATATACTTATAACGATAATATGTGAAGATTATTTGGCATGAAGTTTTGAGGGAACTTTCCTCTCTTATGATATATTGGAAAATACTTTGTTTATGAAAATAAAATAAAATATAAAGCTTCTTCTTTTGGTTCTTGCATTACAATAAAGCTCTCATAAACTATTTCAATTTCTGTCTTTTTTTTTTTTTTTGAACTTATTTCGATTTCTGTCTTGTATCATTCTTTAGTCTTTTCTCAATAAAAGCTCTTATGAGATAAATTTATCTTGTTTTGAATCTGTTTAAAACTGGAAGTGAAATCTCGTAGTTTCCTTTGGGTTTCATAACGAACTTACAAATCTACAAAAAAACACGTTTATTAATAGATTTTTCAACTTCAAAACAGTTAGAACGCAGATATATATGTAATGAATTTGACTTTTAGGATTTGGGAGAGACATGAACCTAAGAAGATTGTCTGTTTTTGAGGAAAGAGCTAGAGTCATGGAAATTATGACTTAAGGTTGTGAATTTTTAAAAGTATTAACAAGCAATCAATATATTTCCATTGAATTTCCTTATTCAGTCTTTTCCTCACTTTTTATCATGTTCCCCGGCCTGAACAAAGAGAAATATTCTTATTCCAATGAGAACTTTCTCATTGTAGACATGATATATGAAGCTTCCTCTTGTTTTCCTTGTTTATATTTCCCTTTTGATCGCACCACAAACTCATATTGGTGAAAAAAGAAATTTGTGCGTTTATACAAATATTGGTCCCAGCATACGATACCCACTACTCACCCCTTTCGTCATAGTAATTCTAGTTACACATCACAATAAACTGTACATATTTGATTCTACGCACCGCGGCACCGTTCCAGAGTATGAGATTGTTGAACAGTATTGACTAAGAGCATGTCCAACTCCTAGCTATTTTCACCTCTATATGTTATAATAGAGGTAAAAGTGATTCATCTCATCTCTATTTGCACCTCTAAAATAGAGATTGCTATCATTCCTCTATTATAGAGTTATACTTTTTTATTTTCAAAATAATCATTTAACTTTCAAATTTTTATAGTTGTAACCAAAGTAATTATATTTATAGAGAAATACAGTTTTTGTAGGAGTATAATAACATTTTTTATTTAAATAATAGTCTTTTAACAAAACTTTAGTTTAAAAAAATTCATGTTTATGAAAATATTTTAAAATTTAAAAATAAATAGGGTTAGTTATCAACTTTTATAAACGAAATGTATCTTTTGTAAAATTAAAATAAAATCTTTTGAGAATATTCCTTTATAAAGGTAAAAATAGAGAAATACATTAGAGTGAAACTCATCTCTATTTTAGAGATACTCTATTTTAGAGATACTCTATTTTAGAGGTAAAAATAGGAGAATAAATTGGAGATGGTCTAAACAGTTTTCGATGATTAACTATTGGTTAATCATAGTTTTATTTTGTTTTACTTAACCATGCGTGTTTTGTGTTTGTATACCGAGTACATTTCATGAGAATTAATGAGAAACATTTACACTAATCTCTTTTTCAATCCCCTTATATATTATTTGTGAAACATTACAACTTTTTTTTGTAGCCACATGTCATCACTAAGATGATTCTTAGAATTATTAGAGAAATAGGTTGGTCCATCTAATTATATAATAAGTTTTTATTAAACTAACCATAAATTCATTATTAGTGTCATTTATTATTTCCTTAAATAAAGATTACGGAATTGCCTAATGTGGGTAAAGTATATATGACAATTAATGATTTTGAATAATAAAGATCTGATAAAAAAATGTATCTTCAATCAAATTTGTTTAATTTAAAACTATTAAAATAATTTTTAAAAAAACACAATAACCATATTATAAAAATTTAGATTTTTCTGTATATTTTATATTTTGAATTTTAAAAAATGACTATAAATTACTAAAACTGTTAAAAGTCTCACATTCAAATTTTGCGATCCATGGTTTAAATTTTTT
>NC_027753.1:20427936-20434842 GCF_000695525.1 Brassica oleracea var. oleracea | reverse complement strand
TTAAAAAAAATAGACATTAATATTAAAAATATACTATTAAAAAAAATAGACATTAATATTAAAAATATACTATTAAAAAAAATAGACATTAATATTAAAAATATACTATTAAAAAAAATAGACATTAATATTAAAAATATACTATTAAAAAAAATAGACATTAATATTAAAAATATACTATTAAAAAAAATAGACATTAATATTAAAAATATACTATTAAAAAAAATAGACATTAATATTAAAAATATACTATTAAAAAAAATAGACATTAATATTAAAAATATACTATGTATGTTAATATCATTTAAATTTAATTACATATCCTATCAAAAAAAAATTAAAAAATGTTTGGATTAATAAAATTGATTTATACGTTCGCACCAATTTAATTATATACGTAATAGTTACTGACTTTTAATTATTCAATATATATTTATTATTTCATAATATATAAGAACATATAATACATAAAATGATTTATATATATAATGTTTATTCGTCTTAATCTGGTAACATTTATTTTAAAATAGAAAGGTCGTACTTTCTTGCGTCATAACAATTTAGCGTTTACAAAATGTTACTTTGTAAATTTATCATGCAGAGGCGTTGGAATTAATGTATATAATTAACTTGGAACACACATAAATTATACCAACTTTTCAATTTTTTACAGACATCACAGTGAAAACTACTGGCAAAGATGCATAATGAAACTAAACAATACTAAACTAAACTAATTAACTTGGAAAACACATAAACTAAACAACGACGCTAAAATATAACAATACTAACTGATACGCCCTAAAATAGGGAATGGTCACTCAATCGGACTAAAGGGATATGAACTCGCCAAAAAAGAGAACTGGTATATTGAACGGTGACACAAGAAGTGCGGAAAGTCTCTTGATACTACCAGACTTCAGTTGTTACTTGATATGACGCACAAGTCCAACAAAACAAGGGTTTCTATACGTTGCTTGATATGACGCACTACTCCAACGAAATAGAGATTTGTTTACTCGGAGATAACCTCACCAAGAAACGAAAAGTGTTCTACAAAGACAGAGATAAACTTAAATAAAATGAAAAAAATGGATGTTTTATTTCGTGGCTCATAAGCCATATTTATAGGATTACAAGTTGTAGAAATCCAAAGAAAAATATGCTAAAAACAAGACATTGAAAATAGAAACAAAGACTTGACTAAATAAAGTTTTTGACTGAAACTAGGACCGCCTCTTGATATAGCCACGACCAAGACTTTGAAAAGTGAAGAATATGCTCCTGATATGGGCCGAGACATGTCTCTTTAAGGCCTGGTCGAAATCCATCTTTTTTCCTCTGACATTTTTTATCGGTTTCTTCATTTGGCCCAAACAAATCTGTTTTTATCCTTTTTTGTAAACCATCAAGCCCAAGAATTTTTTGGACATTTAGAACATGAATAATCACCTTTGGCATTATTGAATTGGTCGTTGGTTCATCAGAAAGAAGGTTAGTCATTTCCAACTTCTCGGATGGTCCAAATTCGCGAGAACTGAAGATCACTTAATTTGTCAATGGCATAACTGTCACATATGAACTCCGTTTGATCTGATTCTTCTTCGAAGAGCTCCGTAATTGAGTTGAGATTATTCTTCAAGTGATTTCATGCGTAGAAGCCTCGTAGTTTGGAAGATATGAGTCAAACAATGAACATATATCTTTACTGCTTTCCATGATCAAGCCGCGCATGTCTGTTTTGCCCGGTGTGCTACCCAAAGACACATCAGTAACACTCTAAACAGCAAGGTTAAACCACAACAATACTAACACTCCAAAACCTAGGCCACTGTACAAATCAGATATCCTGAAAATTCGCAGTATCCGTGATCCTTTCCATCACAAACAAATATTTATATTTGTAATTCGTTTCGATCTGAAAATTCTAGATATCTGTAGTTGTTTTAAATATCCGGAAGTCCGGATATCCATATTTCTTTTAAACATACATGGATTTTTGATTTAATCCGTCAATTATATTTAAGTATTTATAACATTAAAATTAAATAAATAAACCGTCGTAATATCAATTAAAATAATAATATCATATTAAAAACTAACATCTTTAATAGAAAATGTAAAGGAAAAACAAAACAAAAAGTCAATAGTAACAAGCCTAATAAGAAAACTCATATGTTATTACTTCACTCAGCATAAAAATTAAATTGGATATACAGCAACCGAAAACAAACATTTGAAAAAACAACTTAAAATAAAAAAAAATTAACCAAAATTTCATAAAACATTTATATATATAATGAATGTATATAAAATTGCATTACATATCTATAAATATTTGGAATCCGACTTTCTTAAATAATATTTGTAATTTGCTTCTTTTTTTTACAGATTTCACACTTTGCTATTTGCTTGATTTGAAGTTTTACGGATATCCGGATTTTTCGAATCAAATCGAAACGAATAACAAATCAGATCAAAATTAATGGGTATTATGTCTAGCCCTGCTAAAAAGAACAACAATTTTGTTTCTTTTTTTTGTTATCAATGGACAAACTTAGTTAAGACTTTGCGAACCAAACTAGTAATTGTGTATGAACTGACAAAAGAAGGTTGTTTACGAGCACTGCGTGGTAGACTGTATGTCTTTGAAATCTGCGTTCGGGGTACATATATGAACTCTGACTGATTGAAAATCTTCTTCAATAGCTGAATATCATCCAAATAAGTTGCAAAGGCATGTCATTCTTCTGATTCTCAAACCATTTTTTACCAATTGAGAATAATCTGTTGCAAACGTTACGTGAAATTGTCATAATTTCCTCATGCTTTCCATTTCCTAGATGATGACTTCTAATTCCGAATGAACGGGTGAAAGGCTGGCGCTCGTGTTCCTTTCCCCATCAGCCCATCAAATCTTTCCATTGTACTATACCAACCTTGTCTAGTAATTGGCATGATCCTTCCATGATACATCCGTAAAACACCATCATTTCGGTATGTGAGGTAATGTTGCCGACTCCACCTCTCTAGTTTGGATGACCCATTGTGTTAGTGATGTATATGCCTCAACCCAAACTGTTGATTTAGTTTCTGCTAATTGGAGAGTATTTCTAGGGTTAGTATCTACGTTGTTGAAAACCATGTTGTTTCGTCCTTTCCAAATGTACTATAAAATTCATGCAAATTGATAATAATCTAGTTGCGGTGAAACCTTTGAAAACAAAAAATGATCTATAGTTGCAAAAATCGATTGAGTAGGAAAACTAACTGGATTTTGATGAAATTTTTGATAGAGCTCATACTTGGACAGGGTGATATTCAATAAATGATGAAAATGGAATGCACCTTTTCTAAAGAAAGATAGGCCACCTTCAAAAACACACAAAATATAGGTAACCACTCCGTAGTTTTTCAATCGATAATTAGCAATTCCTTAATGGAGGATACTATCAATTAACTATTTATAAGAAAACAGCTAATATTCAGATTAGATTAAGTGCAAACGTATGTGATATGTTTAATGTTTAATCATTCTTTTATTATTTATTCCATTGTCAACACCTCTTCTCCCATTGACCTTTTGTCGCATCATCCCTTTGAAATAACAATAGTATAACTTTTTCAATTGTTCCCGTGACTCTAATGAACAATATTTTCTTCTTTTTTTCTGCTTAACTCTAATTAACAATATTGTTATCAAATTGATAGATATTATTTATTTGATCCTTTCTATTGGTCGACGTACATCAGAGACCAGGGACCAATTCTGGTTCGATAGAGATAAACAAATGACTTATTCTTGGGTTCACCACCCCTTAGGTTTACCAACCAATAGGATTGTGTTATTTCATATTCGATATCTTTTAAAAAAGAAATAAAATATTGTCAAATTATATTATTATTTAAAAAATTAAAAGGTAAAAATAAATAAATAAAAAATAATAGTAATTACAAAAAAAATATTTTTAACGTCGTCAGCAAAATATTAAACCCTAAATCATAATCTCTAAATCCTAAACCATTGGATAAACCCTAAACTCTAGGATAAATCTTAAACTCTAGGATAAATCTTAAACTCTAAATCAAAATCACTAAACACTAAAACACTCAAGTGTTTAGGGTTTAGAATTTAAGGTTTAAAGTTTTAGGGTTTAGTGTTTTTATTTAGAGTTTATGATTTATCCGAAGGTTTAAGGTTTACCCCAGGGTTTAGAGTTTACCCAAGGGTTTAGGATTTACCCAAGGGGTTAGGTTTACCCACGAGTTTAGGGTTTAGGATTTAGGGTTTAGGGATTAGGATTTAGGGTTTAGTGTTTTGCTGACGACGTTAAATTTTTTTTTTTTAATTCTTTTTTCTATAACTGCTATTTTTTTATTTTTATATTTTAAAAACATAATATAACTCGATAATATTTTGTTTCTTTTTTAAAATATATCGAATTTGAATTAATGAAATCCTACCGGTTGATGAATCGGTTAAGAATAACTCTGAACAAAAATGCTGGCCTAATAAATTTAGTAATCATGTCAAAAAATAATTACAACGACATTATATAGTAAGTTTCAAATAATAAATTTTCCTACTGTTTTACTTTACATTTAACTTCCGCTAGAAAACCAACTTTTTGCATTATTGAAAATAGTTGAGACGCAACAACTACACTTTCGAGTATTTATGACGAATCTCATTTATGAATCTGCTCACAAATGTGGAGAGGAGTTATTGGCGTCTGAAGATCTAGTGTACTATATCTATATATGTGGTAGCTATCCACCAAAATAACAAAAAAAACTAAAATCATTTCTTAATTAGTAATTTAGCATAATATTTTGACCTTTTAACGATATTTTTACATTATTACTTGAGCCATTAGTCAATAGTTAGTTACAATTTAATTAATTTGTATTCTGGATTGGTGGACCAATAACCATATTTTTGTAGTTCATACTTCAACTAGTGTACTATAAGACCTCACAAAGAGAAAATCTCAAAATCTATTTTTTTTTTAAATTCGGTGGTAAAAAAATTACTTATTTACATTTTCTTATCGTTGCGAAAAGAATTCTTATATCAACTCAAGAGTTGAATTTTTCGGAGATCATCAAATCAATTGACGTATCTAACGTTTGTAGAGTTTTTGAAGCCGATCAGTGTGTATATAATCGACAATAAAAAAAACTTTAATTATAATGGAATGACGAAAACATGTAAAAATCAGGCACACAATTTTTATCAACTAAAACTTTGATTAATAGAAACTATATAGTAGCGGTAACATGAAACTTTCATCACAAATAGGTTTATAAAAAGTGGTAGAATCATAATGAAACAAAAAAAATATCTGAAACCCCATCAACCCCTTTTTGGATATTCGTACTATCAACTTGGCGTAGCAACTTCCTGTCATGTGACATTAAATCTTAGTGGATATACATTTTCAAAAAAATATTAAGCAAGTATAGGAATGTTGTCGACTGGAGGTATAGAAAGGTGTCAACAAGAAAAGGAAAGTTCATGTTTACATAATTCTAATAGTATAGTTTCAGAGATTATATACAATAATTTGATTATTTGCATTACTTGTCCACGCACTACAAGAAAACACGCCGAATTCCGACGGAGGTTCCGACGGACTTCAATGTCGTCGGACGTTTGTGACGGATTTCCGACCAATTCTTGACAAAAACCAAAAATTTGAAGTCGTCGGAATTCCGCCGGCCATTTCCGACGAAACATGGCTTGTCGGAATTTTCCGACGACTTTTCGACGACATTCCGATAAAACATGTAACCGTTGTAGTTGTCGGAAATTCGTCGGAATTTACCGACGAACTTCCGACGACATTCCGATTAACAGATATAACCGTTACCGTCGTCGGTATTCCGTCGGAATTTTCCGACGAATTTCCGACGAACCATGTGACCGTTGCCGACAAATATATATGACCATTGTATAGCCGTTTGAGATTGGAAAATACAGACGGTATTCCGACGGACTGCTTTACATCCGTCGGAATTTCGTCGGAAAGTCGTCGGATGGCCGTAAGCAATTTCCTATAAATACAACCCCTCCTCATTCAACTCATTCACACTTCATTCTCTCTTCATTCTCTTTAGTCATAACAATTCCGTGAAAATCATGTCTTCAGAAGTTTATTATCGTTCGTGGATGGATAAACCTCATTTGGATCTCAACACCGATTTGCTTACGAAAGAATACGTTCAAGGGATTGGAGAATTCATGAGGCTTGTTCAACAGCAACCGGATGCAAAAAGTGGTATGTTAAGATGTCCCTGCTCTTCTTGCAATAATAATAAGGTTATAAAAGAATTTGAGGTTTGGACTCATTTGTATATGAAAGGGTTTTCACGTAATTATAAAGTTTGGTACCTTCATGGGGAAACTGGTTATGAATATGGTAGTACTAGCGAACCTCAGCCTGTTAGTGAACCTCAACCTGATATTAGGTTAGAAGAATCTAGAACGGATATAGATTATGGTGTAGGTACTGAGCAGATGGTACATGATCATTATAGAGGGGAAGAACCAAACCCCGAGTCTAGGAGATTTTTTGACATGTTGGATGCAGGAAAACAACCTTTGTATCAAAATTGTAGAGATGGTCATTCAGTCTTATCATCTGCAACTAGATTAATGGGTATTAAGACAGACTATAATTTGGCTGAAGAATGTATGGATGCGATTACTGATTTTGTCAAAGGTATTCTACCTGAGGATAACCTTGCACCGGGTTCATACTACGAGGTTCAGAAACTTGTTGCAGGTCTTCAACTACCGTATGAAGTGATAGATGTATGTATTGACAACTGCATGATCTACTAGAGAGCGGATGAGACACGGAATGTATGCAAATTTTGTGGGAAACCTCGTTATCAGGACAC
>NC_027753.1:20427397-20427645 GCF_000695525.1 Brassica oleracea var. oleracea | reverse complement strand
TTCTTCGCAAGCTCCGTATGCCGATCCCATGGTTCTCGAGGAGCTACATGACAAAGATGAACGGATTGGGGGCATTGGAGGAGCAGAACACCACTATCCTTTCTGAGAATGCCACTATCCGTTCGGAGAATGCCACTATCCTTGATGAGCTGGCATCCCAGAAGAAGTTCAACACCGAGATAATGCATAAGCTAGATCGTTTGTTGTCTTCGAGTTCTTAGTTTTTTTCTGCTTTTTAAAGCTTTATG
>NC_027753.1:20426881-20427288 GCF_000695525.1 Brassica oleracea var. oleracea | reverse complement strand
AATGTTTTTTTTCTATTTCGGTTTGTATGCATTTTAAACTTTCTGAATGTTTTTTTCTATTTCGGTTTGTATGCATTTTAAACTTTCTGAATGTTTTTTTCTATTTCGGTTTGTATGAATTCTATAATATTATTAGTTTTAAATTTTAGATTTTATTTATTTATTAATTAATTTTTAATATAAAAATATATATATAAAAATGCAAAATTAATTCGTTTTAAAAATTGATATATTCCGACGAATTGTGGGCGTCGGAATATACCGACGGACTATGGTTCGTCGGAAAATACCGACGGAGAGGATTCCTCGAAAAAATCCGACGAACCATTGTCTGTCGGTATCTTTCGACGAACCATAGTCCGTCGGTATTTTCCGAGGATTACGTTCGTCGGAATAGTCCGAGGAAC
>NC_027753.1:20423078-20426815 GCF_000695525.1 Brassica oleracea var. oleracea | reverse complement strand
AATATCGTCGGAAGTTCGTCAGAATGACGTTTCTCGGTATTCGTCAGAAAGTCGTCGGAAGGTCTGATGAAATTCCGACGAATACTTTTTTTCCGACAAAAAGATACCTACGAATTGGTTCGTCAGAAATTCGTCGGAATCGGTCTATTCCGACGAATTTCTGACGATTTCGGCCATCAGAATCCCCCTGTTTTCTTGTAGTGACGAGTCTAGTAAAACCCCCTACATAATGTTTTATCTCAATCTAAAAAAAAAATCGTAAATTCAAAATCGTAAATTCATTGTGAGTTTTCACAATTCATCTGAATTATAATGCAACTAAATTAAGTCATATATCTGCCTAAAAATCATTTTCAACCATATTCTATTTTTATTTTAAAATAGAGTTTGAAGTAAAAAGTTTTTTTTTTTTAACTTTACTCTATTCTCTACTAAATAATAGAAAATGAAACTATTCCTTAAATGGTGTAATAGTTTATTTTACTCATTCTCTATTTATTATTTCAAAATGAAATAGGATTTGAGGGAAATTCAATTTCACTATATAATTATTTTATTTTTAAATAATACTGGAGTAATACATTAAAGATGATATAACTCAAAATTGATTAACACTTACAAATTGTAGTCTAGATTTACTATTTTATCATTTTTCTATCAGTCAAATATATTTTATCTTACATAACTATCGCCAATCTCTAATTAAAATTTGATTCAAGGAGGGAGGGGCCGGTCACAAGACAATTAGACATCTCTAAGCGAAGAGAACGTGTGTGATGATGCACTGAGATAGTGAGGGACCGACCACTGAGTCTACCACTTCTACCACACAAAAAATAAGTATAAAAATTCATGATAAATAGTTGCCTTTTCACGAAACTAACTTATATTCTATATTAAGAGAATATTATGCCTAACTAAAACTTTTCCGAGAAATTGGATCAAACAGTGATTCTGAGCAAAAGGAAAAACCTTTCACCGAAAGTGTTCGTGTCATTATAAATTCTATTATAATCAAGACCAATATAAAATAGCTTCTAGAAAAGAAAAATAGTGTAGAAAAGTTTAGCTTTGATACTCGTATTTTATATTATTGAATTGAGCTGATAGGTTAGTCTAATTGGAAAGCGAATGAGTTATAGCTAGAGATAAAAAATAAACTATTCATATGATTCTTTCATGCTTAGATGAGCTGGGCCAATAAACAAACGCTTTTAGATATATAAAATTATGGAATTCTAGTAATTGCCATATATAAAAGTACTATTCAAAATGTGACCCCAAGAAAAACTTATTGTTGTAAATATATTCAAGTAATGTAATCATTATCTTACTAGATCAAATAAGAGTTGGATTCTATTTCGAAAACCATATGAAATCAATGAGAATAAGAATTTTGATCCAAGGCTTATAGAAATAATTGAATAACCCTAAGTAAGCAAAACTTGTTTTCCCTTCTCATTAAGGTGAGAGTGACATCATCACCAAGTCACTCATGCAACGTCATGAAGCTCCCCTAAGCAAATGAAAAAGGGATAAGTTTCATCGCATTCTCTTGTCTTTGTCCATCTCTCTCTCTCTTCCTTCTCATTTCCTCACATCTTCCTCTCTCTCCAAAAAAATCAAAGCAATCCAACAAAAGAAAAGATCTCATCATTACAAGTTTCTTTTCTCCATTATATTTACACACACACTTCTCCTCCCTTTTAATCATATAGCCCACACCAAGAGAGGAAAACATTAAAACCACCAAAAACTCCCTCAGATTCAACAAAATGGATATTGCTAGTAATAACAAAGCAATAAAGCTAAAAGTTAGGGACCAACTTCTTCAATGCCACGAGATGACCACTAAGGTTCAGCAACTCCTCTCTCAAGACGGGTCGGATTTGGGTCCAGCGAAGGATCTCGTGGAGAAAATATTGGGGTCTATCAGTGACACAATCTCTGCTCTTGATTCCTTCGAACCCATCTCCCCCTCTGATCTCGTCACAGCCGCCGAAGGCTCTCAAAATGCTTCCTGCGACAACGACGGCAAGCTTGAGGATTCTGGCGATAGTCAGAAAAGATTGGGACCAGTTAAGGGTAAAAGAGGATGCTACAAGAGAAAGTAAGTTTCACCTTCTCACGCTTAGTTTTTGTTACCGTGTTAAGTTTCCACAGCCTCTGACTTAAATCAATCAGTGACAAGTGAATTAGCTCTATCCCTTTACATATTATTTCTCCAATTACCGGACTACAATTCACACACGCAAGAGTTTTGAATCCAAGTTTATTATGACAGGGTTGTGGTATTAGTAAATACCACTAGGTTATAAGGTAGTATATCTTTTTTTTTTGTACTTATTTACCATAGTGATATGGAGTTTAATATAATATCCTTTGTCATTTTATTTTGTTTATAATGGTCATACAATATAAATCAATTGATTTGGATACTAATAAAGAAGGCGATCATTTAAGATCTAGTAATGTGCTTGGTCCACAAACAAACAAGATATTTAGCTTTGGTTCCAAGACTAATAATTACATAAAACGCCAAATGTTTTATTTATAAGTTCACAACATTTTGAGCAGGAAGAAATCAGAGACGTGGACTGTAGAGTCTACCGTACTTGAGGACACATTTTCTTGGAGGAAATATGGACAAAAACAGATTCTTAATGCCAAATTCCCAAGGTTATTTTTACACTTATATTCATCACCAATATAAAAAGACGTATGTATAATATTCATGTTGGTGGAGCATTATTATACATCGACCGCATTTATATCTACCATCTATGTTGTCTGGATTTAATTGATTGTGGAATATACATCTGGTCTAAATTTTTCTTTTGTTCATTAATGTTTTGCAGAAGTTACTTTAGGTGCACACACAAATACACTCAAGGGTGCAAGGCAACAAAGCAAGTGCAGAAGCTAGAGTCTGAACCCAGGATGTTCAGCATCACATACATCGGAAATCACACGTGTAATACCAACGAAGTAACACCCAAAATCAAGCCTTGTATTCATCATGATGAGATCATCACGGATTCTGAAGAGATCCAGAGTCCTAGTTTGATGACCTCGATGAAGGAAGAGGAAGAAAATCACCATCATGGTTCGTCAACGGAGAGTGACTTGCAATTGGTGTGGCAGGAAATGTTGGTCTTTGCAGAGGAACACCATCATCATCATGAGGCTGTTTACGGTTGTGGGGAAACTAGTACATCTATCAATGGTTTGGATTCCGCGGATCTGTGGAGTTGCCAGCAGTTTTCGGTTTAGCCACAATGAGCAGCTCTCTTATTTCAAACGATGTTCGAATCTAGCTTGATTTTACATTATTATAGAATGGAAAATCTATATTTTGTCATCTTATTTAGAGAATTAATCATCAGGCTAGTAGAATGGAACATACATATATAATGTTATCTTCTTAAATGAGCCTATTGTACATATGTTAGAATATTGTCATGATACTCTTGTTGGATTAAGTATAAAGTCTATTCTCTTATATTCCCATCCTTGTTCGAAACTACGCTAGGCGTAACGCGTGCGGTCGGGTAGGGCCTAGCGCCGAATCAATTAATCGGGGATTAAACGTGGATTAATCGGCGATTTGTTTTGTTATATATGACATAGTTCTAATGAATACCGTAAAAACAGTGTGGTGCAGTGGTCGGTTTTGTTCTTTAATAACTTCCCAACCCGGCTTCGAAGCTCGCATGCTGCACGTCATGATTATTGGG
>NC_027753.1:20408428-20422854 GCF_000695525.1 Brassica oleracea var. oleracea | reverse complement strand
TGATTATTGGGGGGGGGGGTTCTTAGCGGAATATAAGAACTCGTCTCTTAACTTTTACTAAAAAAGTTAAGAACCGGCTCTTATAGCATGTTTATTGCAGGTTTCTTAGGTTGGGTCTTTTACCGTAATATAAGATACGGTCTCTTAGCTTTTAACTAAAAAAACTAAAAGACGTCTCTTATATCTCTTATTTAAGAGACGTCTCACTACAAGAAAAAAGGGTTTTGATAGCAGTAGAGGATAGCATTTTTTACTTTTCTGCTATGGTTGACATACCTCATAATTTTATATAGCATTTGTATATTTTGAAACGCTATGATAGCATATTTTTAATAGCACATAATTAAAAACGCTATGTTTAACTTTTTAAATCCCTAAACCCTAAACAAGTTTTTAAACCCTATACTCTAAACACAAATCTTAAATTCTAATACACTAATAGTCTTTATAATGTTTTATAACTTAAACTCCAAATCTTAAATATAAAATTATAAACTTAAACTTTTTCAAATTAAACACCAAACCCTATATTCACTAAATCCAAACTCTATGTCATACATAATCTTTAAATCTAAAATCGTAAACTTCATATCTAATAGTTTTAAATTTTCAATCCTAAAAACATACACGTTAAAACCAAAATACATTTATTATATGTGTATTCACAGAATTCAACTCAAACCTTAAACTCTTAAACCCTAAACAAACCCAATACACTTAAAACCTTAAAACCTTAAAATTCATATTCTATTTGTTTTAACATAAACACAAAACTAACAAATCAGTTTTTCTCTTCAATATAACCACAAAATTCAAATCCGCAAGTTTATATTTGAAACAAGTTAAATATGTTATCTAATTTTTTAAGTTCAAACAATTTCTAAAACAACTATAGATAAAATAAAGGTTGTGTTGTTTTTCTTGGGCCATTGATTAGTTTATGATCTAAAGGTCAAAACTTATTATCTTGGTGCTCCTTTCGTATTGGTTGATTCTTTGAAATCCTGGATCACTATTTTGGGCAACTGGATTACATAAATCAATGGCTAAGAATCAATGTATTATTTCTCATCTATCTTACTCTGTACTCTTTTCTCTCTATCTCACTTCATCTTTTTTCTTTCTTCTTTTTTTTTATCACAATCTCACTTCATCTAAACAAAACAAAATACATCTTTCTTTTCTCTCTGCACATCGCGTTCATCCATGGCGTAATGTCCACCATCTCTCCCATTCGCCACCGTCTTCTCTCACCACCACCAGTCACCTGCAAATCGCATTCGTGACTTCACCGAAACGGGGCGTCCAAGAACAGCCAAGCTCTGTCAAGAGAATCCTCAGAGATTTTGCCACCACGGATAGTCCCGCGGCCTCAAATCACCCGAAATCGAAAGAACGTCGGTTCCCAAAACCCTAACCTCTGTATCTTGCTTTGCAGAGTCGCCGCTCAAAGTCCGAGGAAGAACACGCCTTCCACAGCTCCGGTTCATGAGAAGAATCAACGCCGTCGGAGACAAACCCTAGAACCCCATCGTCCTCGAACGGAGGCAACCACCATCGACCGACGAGACACCAAGACACTGGATCTTTCGTAGGGAACCATCGCTCAAGGCCCACCCGACGAACGGAGACTGTTAGTTTTCACCGAATCTTGTCTGCTCCGTCAGGTTGAGCGGATTCCGAGAAGCAAGAGGGGGGGGGACATCTACGCAGTGGTGGTCATTGGGTTTGCGGCTACGAGGTGATGGAGAAGAGATAAGAGGTGGTGGTCATGGGGCTTGGGGCGAGGAGGCGACAGAGAAGCTGGTGAGGAGGCAGGCCCAAGAAGATTAGGTCTTGAATTAGGTCTAATTAAGATTAGGTTTAATTTTTACAAAATTTGGTTTAGTGTAAACCAATTATTATTTTATATCGAATGTAATTTTTATTGTTTAATAAAAACAACTTATTATGTTTTATTTTGAGATAATTAACGGAAAATAAATAAATTTAAAATAAATAATTTTAAAATAAATAACTATTTAAATAAATTAATTTTAATTTGAATAATAACAAAAAGAAAACGCTATTTAAGAATTTTTAATTGCACATAAAAAAACGTTATAGTTTATCACAATAACATAGCAGTGCCAAAAACCGCTATCTAAAGTGACTGATCTATTATGACGGGCGATGATACAACACTTGTAAAACCGCTATAAAATCTTTAGATAGCGTTTTTCGGCCGCTAAGGAAAGCCATTTTTCTTGTAGTGGATCTCTTAGCTTTTTAAGTTAAAAACTAAGAGACTGTATCTTATATTACGCTAAGAGACCCAACCTAAGAGACCTACAATAAACATGCTCTTAAAACTCTTATTTAAGAACCGGTTCTTAGCTTTTTTAGTTAAAAGTTAAGAGATTGGTTCTTACGTTCCGCTAAGAACTCCACCCTAAGAATCTCCCAATAATCATGCTCTTAGGTTTTTGTTTCCCTGGAACTTTATTACGCGATGGCTGTCTGATTTTCATGACTTCTAAAGCATTTTTCTTTGTTTTTCTTGTTATTTTTGCTTAAACTTCATATATCTTAGGTAGATGATTCGATTTACAAGTCCAAATGAGTGAAATTTTAGTTTTTTTTTTAAATCCGATTTTTTGAACACTTAACTTCAGTTCGCCACGGTTACTCAGCGATTTCTCGGCCGCTAAATCGCCTACGCCGCTGAGTTTTAGAACAGGGATTCCCATCTACTAAACTAGTTTCTACTCGTAGTCCCTTTCGCTCAATTACAATATCGTTGTATAATTCAGAAATTACATGCTTCAAAATGCGCTGCGTTAACCGAGTTTTAAAATTAATATAATTTAGTTACCAAAATTAGATGAGAATATATAACAGCCAGATATTTTAAAATTACCTATGCTAAATGGAAACGGAAGCGGGTACGTGGAATCGGAAGAGAATGGAAGCGCAAAAGCGAGATTTTAAAAAAGAAAGAAACGGGTACGCGTTGGAAGCGTATCCATATATGTATATATATAAAAAAATTAAAAAAAAAATCTAGAACTAAAAATTATATGATTTAAATTTATAATAAAGCATTTATTCATTTATAATAATTTTTGAAATGATTTCATATTAAAAGTGTGAAAATAACATATATTAAATTTTAAATAAATTATTATATTAAGTGTATTTAATACTTTATAATTAATTGACATAAGATATTTGAATATATGAGTTATATTTAATAAAAACCTCAATGCATAAAAATAATTTACAGTATTAATTTTAATATTTGTATATTTCTATTCTCTCTATTCAATACTATTAAAATTTGGATTTTATATAAATTTAAAACTATAATTTTATATTTTTATTGATATAAGACATTGTGTTTTTTTTTTAAGAATGGGAGCGTGATTCAAAAACGGAATCGTGAGAATATTTTAGAAGCATTTTAGAAGCGAGATTACGTAAGCTTCCACAAAGTTCCAATTTCGATTCCGGTTCCGAAATGGGAAGCGGACGTCCGATGAAGCTTCCGTGCAACATAAAAAATTACTCTCCGATTAATCACTGTTTATTCTCTGATGTTAAGTAAATTGCTAGCTAGGTGCCAACTGCCCGACTTCTGCCTACCGGCTTTTTGAACATGGCCGAGTGTACTCAGTACAGAGATGTTAGTCGCTACATTCTACCAATGTTACCCTTTAATTAGTGCATCAATAAAATGTTTGATTATTATGATAAGTAAATATATATACAAGTATTAGTGTCATGCCTAGTTTTATAGAAGCCTAAGAGCTACTCCATCGGGGATTTTTAGAAAAAAAATCATAAATAGAGAAAGATGGAGAAAGATAGACGGATATAAAAGCAATCCAAAAAAACCTAATATTTTCTCGACCACATCTGCCTGAACTTACAGCCGCCGGCTTTGCTCCTCCTCTGGCCGGCGCGTGACGGCTCCGTTAGCGTCACCGTCGGTCCAGTCCGAATGTTTTCTTCTTCTATTGTAGTTTGTGTGGTCAGTTTTCTGGGTAGCTTCGGATCTGAACAAAGGAGAGGTTCCGGGACGAAGAGTTCGTGAATCGTTATTCTGGTGGTTCTGAACCGGCGGGTTGGAGTTCGTTGTTGATTTATCATGGTGGATTCTGCTGGGTTTTAGCCCTATGTCCCTCTTCGTCAGTTTCTGTTTTGATCATCTTGCCTGCGTTTGAATCCGATTAATTGTGCTTGGAGTGTAGAGTTTTTCTTAGTTGATCTTTGATTCAGCTACGGTGAAGCAGCGGCGTGACGTGGGATGAGCAGTTGGTTGGTATTGTGGTCGAGGAGAAGCTGGTTTCAGGACACCTCTCCATCTCCCTGTTGGTAAGGGTCCTTCTCTGTCCCTTGAATAAGGTTATTTTCCTGGTCGCACTTTGGTATTTGTTTATCCTCTGTGGCTTCTGTGTGTTGAAGCTAAAGAGGTTAAGGCTTTGAAGTGTCCAGATGAAGGGTATGTTGAGTAGGGGGTTTAATTTGTATCGGGTGTTGCTTCTCTTTGGGTGTTATTTTGGTTTCGCAAAGTGGTTTGTGTGTAGTCATCGTGAACGAGTGGTTCAGATGAGGGTGCTGCTATTCTTCTTGAAGTCCTCTGTGGTGCGTGCTCTCTTGCTCTCTGTTCGTAGCAAGAAGACCGGCTAGTCGTAGTCAATTAAATTCTTGTTCTATTATCTCTTGTTAGCTTGTTTCTTGGATTCTCTTAGCAAGGTGTAGTTATGGTTTATTTGATTGTTTAGCTGCTCGTGTCCTATCCTTTTGAGCTTAAGTTTCCCACTGTTGTGATTTCGTTTCCGGAGATCCGTATGTGTTCTGCTGGATTTAGTGTTTCATCATGTATCTTTCTATGTTATCAATGAAATTCTTCATATGGAAAAAAAAAAAGACAGACGAATAAAAATTCTAAATAATCGATACTTTTAGAACCTCTACTGGCCAAATGTGAAATTGTTACTGGTTTTGCCTTTGAATAAATAAACAAAATTAAAATATTTAATAAAACATAACAAAATAATATTATTTTGTGGCTAACAAACTCATTTTAAAGATTTAACCGGTAAGGTTGCCCTGAGGCAAATAATAAATTAAGTTATTTAATTGCCATTTTGTTTTGGTTTTAACGGAATTCCCATTTTGTTTTAAATATTTTTTATATTTTGTTTATTTTAGTATTATTAGTGTAGATTTTTGAAAAAATGTTCAAACACTATAAAACCTGTATTTTAACTGAGTTTTCCACATCTATATATATATAATTATATATGTAATTATGTGGTTTTATTTCTATAATATAGCAATTTTTATTTATTTAATATATATATATAGCTTCAAATAATTAAAAAGTCCCGTAAATTGGAAATAGCTTGGTGGCATGATGCCGTTGGCTTTTTTCAAACGAAATATTTCTTTCCTCGGAGAGAGATAACTAGAGAAAGGGGAATTGTTTTGGGAAAAAAAAAAAAAGAGAAATACCCATAGTAGGAAAATGACCAAAATATTTCATTTAATAGTTAAAATGACACTAATACCCTAGATATAAAATAAAAATTAAAAAATTAAAAAAAATATTAAAAAAAGAATTTTTTTTTATAATTTTAGATTATATGTTTTCAATTCGAACTTTTTTATAATTTTTTTTTGAATTTTTTTTTTTTTGATTTTTTTTTCAAATTTTCTTTTTGTAATTCGAAAATACTTTTTGAAACTATTTTTAAAATTTTTATTTTCAAATTTTTAATATTTATTTTTTATTTTATAAATTTTAAAGCTCAATCTCAAATACTTCTTAACTATAAACCATAAGATTTGGATTAGTTAACCCGAGAGATATAAATGTATATTTACCTCTTTAATAAAACATTTTGGTCATTTTCTTCCTTGTGGTCTATTTTTGTGACCAAAACTCGAAAACTGTCTATTTAGAAGAATTGCCCTAAAAAAATTATCTAAATATTTTTTTTTTGTTAACTTCTGATTTTATTAAGGGTGAATTTGCGAAATAGTTGGGAAGATAATTAAGTGTAGGTCATTGATTTTGACATAATTAGGCAACTAACAATTGTGTCTCTTTTGATCCGGTTAAACCATTTCTCTTATAAGTAGCAGGTGAAAAATAAGAAGGTGAGATGACATAGATAAAGAAAAATATGGCTAGTATTATAGCAAATAATATATGGTTAGAAGTGGAGAAAAAACAGACATCCACGTTACATATTTATTGACCACATATGTATGTACTGAATGTTATATTCCATATCACACGAAGTAGTACAGAAGGACTAAAACCACATCCATAATCCTTAAATACTAAACACTATCTCAACTCCTAAATACTGAATCATAAATCGTAATCCAAATATAAACTATAATTAGGTGACTGAATGACACTAAAATGAATAGATAAAATATAAGACTTTTCAATAAAGAATGCATTCCATATTAACCCAATATACAACTTTTAAATACTAAACACAAACCAAACTTTAAAATACTAAACCCAAATATAAACCTTAATTATCAGCCCTAAACTCAATTATCAAAATATGAAAATAGTATAACATTAAACTAAATCCAGGCCTAACTTTTAAATAGTGTAGGGCTCTAACCCAAAACACAACTTCTAAATCCTAATTGTAGACCTAACTTTTGAATACTAAACCCTAAACTGCTATCACTAAACCCAAACCTCAACTTATATTTTTCAAATACTAAACTCTAAATCCTAATTACTGAACCCTAACCCCAAATAGAATGGAACAAAATACATAGTATAATACATATTGGGAAACAAAATAGAACACTCTTTATTAATCGAGAAATGGAACGATAATGATAAGGTCATTAAACTCAAACCTCAACCCTACCTTCCAAATACTAAACCCTAAATCTTAATCATTAAACCCTAAACCCAAGTATAAACCATAAACCCAAATAGAATGGAACAAAATACCATATTTCTCAAATGTTGATATGACTATGCCTTCATGGAAGGTGGTAATGTTTGCTTCAATGTCAATCCCAATCGTGCATAAACTAAACCCAATCACCTAATCATTAAACCCAATCAACTAATTACTAATCAATAAATAGAATAGTACAAACTGATGAAATTACGAAATGTTTATGATTGCATGTAAGAAGTTAATGCTGATCCCAACCCCAACTACCAACTACTAAATACTAAACTCTAAACTCTAAATCTTAATTACTAAACCCTAAACCTAAAAAAAAAAATTAAGCTAAACCATAATCAAGGAAGTATAAATCCAGATAGAATGTATATAATATGGTTTACTATACCCAAACATTTACTTAGTAAATCTAAACTCTAGGGAGGAACCTATAAACCCAAATACAATCTATAAATTGTTTTCCAGTATCAAACATTTGAAAGCACATTTACTTGGTTAGCATGTTGCATATCTTATATTCCATATAGTCTAAGTAGTATAGTAAACGAATGTTCCAAATAATCAAATTTGTCCAACACTCAAAAAAAAAAATTCATATTACAATCAATCACACAAAATGACAAAGAAGAGACCTATCAAATTTAAAAACATGACATATTATTACATTTTAGGGAGTAGTATAAAAATATGTCTCAAATAGAATGGTAACCGTACATAGGTACCTATACTTAAGAATATATACTATACTATTCATTTTACCGAATACAATATAGACGGCGAGTTCATCTTCTTCAATTCTTATTTTTTAGATAGGCTGATACACATTCATTTCGTTCACCATCATTATTCTTCACCACCATATAGAGATCGTTTTCATCTAGGGCTGTTCAATATGGCAAAACCGAACCGTACCGAACCGAACCGAACCGAAATAGATAATATGGTTTGGATTTGGTATATACCATACAAACCGAATGGATATGATTTTAAAAAAGCCGTAGGATTTGGATATGGTTCGGTATATAACCGATAAAACCGAATAAACCGAATAAAACCGATCAAAAAATAGAAACATGTAAATATGTATATATTTTATAACAACGTATGAAAATCATAAGTTAATTTTTTTGCTAATAACTATTACCATATTTTTTACAGTAATAAAATAGTCCTGATTTGTAAAACACTTGAACTATAATTAAATAACAATTCATCGCAAACATGCTTCTTATTTTCTTAGTCTTCTTTTGATCTTTTTGCTTTAATTTAGCATTGACTAAATTGAAATAAAGATTATAAATTTGATGATAACAATTAGTGGAAATTCTTCACAATTTTTTTTATCTATAAACGAATAGAGTTTCGTCTTTAATAGAAGAAACATGACTTTAATGAATGCTAAATATGAAAGAATATAATAACTTATTTTTTGTGCTTCGTGCTTCTGTTTTATTTTTTGTTTTTTTATTTTTATTATCAAAATTTTGAGCTTTGATTTTAATTATAGATTTGATTATTTTATTAGATGATAGAAACATTTTTTATTTTTGTTCTTTTATTTAAACTTATAATATTTTTTAATAAATGAATGTGTTGACAACAAGACTCTAAAATTCATATAATATGATCCCAAAATAAAGAATTTTATTTTTTGGTATAAAACCGAATAAACCGAAAACCGACGGTATATAAACCGAACCGAACCGAACCGAAGTAAATATGGATTTAGAATGGTAGTTATATTTTACTAACCGAAATACCGAAAAACCAAAAAAACTGAACCAAAACCGAACCGATATCCGGATTGAACACCCCTATCTTCATCTCCTCTCTTTTTCCCGACACGACGATGCTTTTACCGACTCGCCGTCGTTTTTCTTCACCACTGGGGCTGTAAAACAAAAACAGAAACGAAAAAAGAGTATGGGAACAAAAGCATGATTGTGAGAATCAATTGATTTAAGAAAAAAAGGAAAAAAAAAATGAAAGAGTTGTTGTGTGCTCACCGTCTACGCTTTCATCGTTGTCTGTTCTTCACCACTGGATCTGTAAAACAAAAACAGAAACAAAAACAGAGTATGAAAACAAAAGCATGATTGTGAAAATCAATTGATTTAAGAAAAAAATAAATGAAATGAAAGAGTTGTTGTGTATGCTCACCGTCTATGACTTCATCGTTGTCTCTTCTTTAGAACAATTGATTGTTCTTTTGGTGAGAAGAAATTCAATTCAAAAATATGTGTGAGTAATGAAAGACCACGTTTTACATTTTATAGTTACAAATTATTAATTAAATTTTTTTTTCTTTGTGCAGGTTTCACCAGTTGTATACAAGAGTATAATGACATTATTATACAAAAGACACAATACATATTTGTAAGCTAGGTCTTTTTGTCATACAATGAATTATAATTTGTTTGATGGTTATACAACCTAATTATCCTTTTATTAAATATAAAGAGTACAAGAATTTTATCTTTACACATATTAATATATTACAAAGTGGAATATACGTGTAGAGTAACAAAATAATTTCAACCACGAGGCATTAATGGATATGCAAATCTAGATCCTTCCCTTCCCTTCACCACCGGTAACTTCTCTTACCACCGCTGATGAACAGCTTCATCTTCCCACCTTCAATCCTCGATTCACCTTGATTTTGTACTCTTTATATTTAGCTTTCACCTTCAACCGTTACTAGAAGCTTGAATCTCTTACAGCCACTGGAAAAATCAATATGGCAAACTCTAATCGATTTAATAAGGAGATTCTTTACTGGACCACCTTCATAGAAGATGCCAGTTTCTACTGGATCTCCCTTAAATCAATCGATCAATTCCAACATCACCATCGTCCTTTTCATCTGAGATGCTCCGTTTTCATGTTGACCCAGCGAAAGACATAAACAAAATCGCCTACCCGAAAAGTTTTTTTTGGTAAAATGTTAAATTGTATACCAATTTTTAATTTTTGACAGAAATACATAGACAATACGAAGAAGGCAGAAAACCAAAATCTAAAACAAGTAATACACTAGAGAAAGAAATGCTACAAGCACAACCAAAAGCTAGCCCACGCGAAAAGTTTATCCACAAAGGAAGGTAAAAAGTCGCCTACGCGAAAGGTTTATCCGAAACGGATGGTAATTCGATCTAGTGATCGATAATATGACACATCAAAAAACAAAAAGAGAGATGGTGACCGGTGGCGATTGCTCACCGGAGATGATTTCAAGTTTTGTGTAAAGAAAGAGAGAAGATGGAGGGTTTAAGAGAGAGAAAACATTTGATTATCTAAATAGTTACTAGGTTTTGATCCACGCTTTAAAAGCGCGGGATTAAATTTTCAATTAAAAAAAAATATTCATTTTTTTTTACAGCAAAACATTCACAGATTCATATTGACTCTGTAAACCAAATCGACAACTCCGCATCCATATGAACGACGAAAGATGGTTGTTTCCTAGCACTACGTGCCAAGCTATCCGCCCTTTGGTTCTCCGTTCGGAGAACATGGATGATGTCTGAGTTGAAGAAGCTTCTTCGTAAAAGCTTGATATCTTCCAGATAGGTTTCAAATGCTGGCCATTCTTCTGGTTCCGAAACCATCTTCACCAATTGAGAATAATCCGTTGCAAACGTAACCTGAAACTGTCTTAGATTCTTCATACATTCCATTGCCCAAATCAATGCCTCCACCTCCGAATGAAGAGGTGACAGACACGCCCTTACATTCCTTGCTCCTAATAAACCAACAAAACCTGGTAAGGTACTATACCATCCTTGTCTCGAAAATAGTTCATTCTCTTTCCACGAACCATCTATAAAACACCAGGGTCCTGTAGTTTCTAATGTAGGTCGGGCCTGTACTTGCCTCTCCCTTCGTTGATCAGTGTTAACATGTGCTTCAGCCCAAAGTGTCGATTCCAGTTATGCTAATCTAAGTATTTCCCTTGGATCAATATCCAGATTACTAAACACTTTATTGTTCCGACCTTTCCATATATACCATAATATCCATGCAAATTGGTGGTCATCCATCTTTGGAGTAACTCGCCAAAAGAGATGATCCATGTTACCAAAAAAAGAACAAGTTGGAAAAAAATCCGGACTCGATAGTATTTTAGATAGTGCCCACACTTGACGTGCTGGAGGACATTCAAAAAACACATGATTAATTGATTCCTCCGGGTCTCTGCATCGAGCACAACAAATTTCCCCTTGTATTCCTCTCCCCCGCAGATTCTTCATTACCGCTATACAACCTGAAACGAGTTGCCATAAAAAGTGCTTCAACTTCGGTGGGCACCGCACTTCCCAGCAGAAAGCTTTTAACGGATCCACTGTGGGTCCATAAAATTCTGGTGGTTTTTCCTTATTCTTATCAGGATATATCCGTTCCACCTGATACCCTGATTTGACCGAATATTTCCCATTATTAGTGAAATGCCATCCATTCCTATCATCCATCTGATGTCTACTTAATGGAATACTTTCAATAATTTGTGCATCATGAGGATCTACCAAAGCCCTGATTGCCTCAAGATTCCAAGTTCGGGATTCGAAATTAATGAGGGAATCCACTGTGAGATCCGAGTAACTGTTGTGAAGATTTTTGTTTGCTGGTCTCGGGCAAGTGGCTGGGATCCAAGGATCATTCCATACGGAAATAGATGAACTTGTTCCCACCCTTTTAATTAGTCCTTTACAAACCAGAGATCTAGCAGAGATCATACTTCGCCAGCCATATGACGGAGAGTAAGATAGGATCGGTTCAAGGGGTGAAGCATTCCTATAGTACCGTCAAAAAAATATTCATTTATTTTACACTAACATGTATAGGTTTTTGCTTTAAAAGATTTAATAATGGAGAAAGATAACTGATTTTTAACCCGTTTTGTTAATTCAATTTTTTTAATAACTTGTAAGTGAAGAGAGTTAATATATTTTTTTCAAATTATGTTTTACTTAATAAATAATTTACGATTTTATAAATATCACCCCGCCCCCAAATTAATTGTCATTGTAAAGAAATAAAATTGAACAGCTTCCACAAACAGCTGCCATATAAAAGACAAAGTGCGAGATAACTTTTGAATACAATTTTTTTTGATAAAATGTCCAATATAAATAAAATTGATCCTTAAACATTTGAGGTTTGAACTATGTAACTAAGCGTTTTTGAATTTTAACGTTTCATATTAATTTTTTATTCTTATTTACATGCATTTTTAAAAATGAGTTTATTTTTTTTACTATCCAATAGTTAATTTTAAAAGTAAATATATATTAATGAGTAGAAATATTAACTATGTATTCACTATTTTGTTATTGGATATTTTTGGCCAATACAAAATAAACAGTATTTATTATAATACCTGGAACTTTTTTTTTTCTAAAACAAATACTAAACTATTTTATATTATTATTTTATGTTTTTATTTAAACACATTTAATATAAAATGATAATTTATATTATTATTAAAATTTAAATTATAACTGGGCTGCTTTTATATTAACATTTGAATTGATATTGGATCTCCTATAGCGGACCTTAAAATATACACGATTTTAATTACCTAAACCCAAAACAATTGGAATAAGCTACATCTCTATTTCAATCTGGGATGATATCTAAAAAATTGATGAATTGGTGGAAGTGTATTAATTCTGAATAATATTTTGAGATAGTAAATAATTAAGTTGGATCAAAGTTTTAAAAAATGATAATTAACGATTAAGAACTTGAATAATTGGGCTGTGGGTCCCAAGAATATTTTGCAATTTAGTTATACATATTACAGTATAACCTCTTTAAATTAATACTCTATAAATTAATATACACTAAAAATCTCTATAAAATAATATAATTTTATAGTCCCAAATTAAGTTTTTGGTTCAATTAGTATATCGATAAATTAATTTCTTTATAAATTAATAAAAAAAATTATAGTTTTTGTGTAGTCACAACATTATTAATTTATAGAAGTTTCACTGTATCTTTAATGTAATTAGTTAGAATTGTTAAATGTAATTGGTTTGGAAAGTATATTAAATATTGCTGTAATTTTATTGGTCGTAAAATATATGACTAATGATTGGTTGTAGTTAATGTCGGCGTTTTTCAAAAAAAAAATAGCAAGAAAAGACAGTGGCAATCTCTTATAAATATGATAAAATCAATGGCAAAATCCTATCAGAGATTTTGCTAACAATATAGATTTTAAAAGATGTAAATATGAAAAGGAAGGATGCCTTTTCAGTACTTTCATTAGTACCGTGAGTTAGTCTAGTAAAAAGTTTGAGTTATTCACCATAAATAATTTCTCTTATATATGTATATGATATCTGATGTCATCGTACGGTTACAAAAACGATAAAAATGGGTTGTCGTTAAGATGTTAAAAAGAATAATTAAGGGTTAGTGTTTGTTTGTTATAGGGCTGGGTAAAAAACCCGGATCCGAAAAACCGAACCGAACCCGATCCGAAAAAGTAGTATCAAACTCGAACCGAAATTGATTAAATATCCGAACTCGTTCAAGATTTTGGTATCTAAAGAACCGAAACCGAACCCGACCCGAATCGAAGTATCTCGGGTACCCGAATGTAACCGAAATAGATTTAGATACTTAAATATATTACTTATTTTTAGATTTAATATATATTAAAAACATCCAAAATATATAAGATACTTTAAAGTTGTCTAAAATACTTGAAAATATACATAAACTAGAAGGGTGTCCGCGCTTCGCACGGGATATTGTTTTATTGTTGTTAGATATGATTTTTTGGATGATGTAATTATGTTGTCAGTCTTATTTGTAAAGAGCATTATTTGATATTTTATTGTGTTATGTAGTATTAGGTAATATGTTATGTGTTAATATATTATGGGCTTGTTTTTCAATAATGTGTTATTGTGTGTATAATGGTACTTGTGTGGTGAAGTGAGCTTATAATGTAAACTAGATCATGACCCGCGCGCCCGCGCGGATGTTTGCCTTGTAAAATCATTATATACTCATAAACGATAGGTAATCATTGTGCTTTAGAATTTGTGGTCAACGTTGTTCGATAATTATCGCATTGAATGTATTAGGCATGTGGGTTTGGTTTTCGGTTCCGTTCCATTTTGATTATTTTGATTTTTAGTTTTTTTGATTCTAGAGATATATGAACCATTTGGTTATCTATATAATTCGGTTCAGGGTCCTCTTCGGTTCTTTCAGTTCAGGGTCGGTTCGGGTAACAATTATAAGAATCGACTTTTATCCAATAAATTTTTGTTTCTAATTCGGTTACAATTCGGTTCAGATTTTTTCGGTTAATTTTGGATAATCCAGGGTAAAAATAAAATTTTGGAAGGTTTTTGGATATATATATCGGGTTATTCGGATAAACTATAATATTTTGGATAAAAAACTATTAAGGTAATTTGGTTATTTAGAATAATTGGAATAATTTAAATACTTTAGATAAAAAAA
>NC_027753.1:20404263-20407262 GCF_000695525.1 Brassica oleracea var. oleracea | reverse complement strand
ATGGTTAATATTTAAAGAGTAAATAGTGCATAATTAGAAAGTATTTGGATAAATTGCAATAATCTATAAGAAAAAAGACTTAAAATGTAAAAACAATATATAGGAATGACACATGTCATCAAACCCCCTAGCCACTTGTCATAAGAAGAGAAAAAGCTAACTTTATATATAAAGATAGTCAAAAGTAAATATCTAAAATAGCTAAAATATATTCAAAACACCAAAATGCTTGAAATATCTATTGATTTTCTATCCAAATATTTAAATCAAACCAATTTATATGTTAATTTTAGGTAGTTTGACATATATTATACAATTTTTTATGTAATATATTATTTTGATTTATATATTTTGAGAAATTTTAAGCATATAATGAATATTAAAATTTTAAAAATAATTTAAATGGGTTATCCGAACCCGAAACGAACCCGCAAAGATCCAAACCGAACCCGAACCAAAATTTAGAAATACTTGAATGGGGCTGAAATCTTTAAACCCAAAAACCTGAAACCCGATTAGATTCAAACCGAACCCGAATGGGTACCCGAACGCCCACCCCTAGTTTGTTATGTGGTCAAGTGTTCCATACGGTTAAGGAACATGTAAATTTATAGTGTTTTATTAATTTCAAATGCTATATATAGAAAACATGTTAAATTTAAAATGTTTCTGCTGTATTTTAAGAATAGGTAATTTGTGTTATGAAATATTAACAAGATATAAAGATGGTTATGTTTTGAAACATTAACTTAATATTAATTAGGAGATACATGAATAACAAATAAAAAAATTTGTGTGTAATTTGTTTCTTTCAGATCTTTGATGATCAATTGAAAAAGTGGATCTCTTTTTTTTTATCGCTATTTCTTATTTGTTTTTAGTTATGATTTTGCCAATACACACAACTCCACAACTCTTTATATAAAAATTTAAAGGTTGCAATGATTAATAACTAAGAATTGCAATGGTTAGTAAGAATTGTAATTGTTAACACCAAATATTGCAATGGTTCATCACCATACCATTATGAATAGTTACAATGGTTGATCATAGTTGTAATAGTTCATATTTAAAGACTACAATCACCAATAGTTGTATAGTTCATAGATATATATTATAAAATATTAAAATTATCCAAAAACTAAAATATCTAAATATTTATAGATAATTTTAATATTTTTTAACTGTATATAAAATAGATAGGAAATGAACTAAAAGATAACTCATTAAAAAGTTACGCATATTTTAGGATCAAAATATTTATCCTCAGCAATTTTGAGAATCCTTAAAAATTTATGCAGTTTTTAACTGATATTTAACCATGAAAACTAATATATTATTTTTGATGAAAAAACACAACTCTTAAAGCTAATACTTTTTAAATTGCCAATTTGGAAACACACAAATATAAATTGACAACTTCCTTTCAAATAATGCAACTTTAAGGATGCAAAGTGAAATGTTCATCCTATAGAAGATGCTCAAAGGGACATAGAGGCAAATGGGAAATGGAATAATCAGTTTGTGTCTCCACAGTCGATGGTAGTAAGAACCCCACGATGTTCTAACTGGGAGCCACCACCTCTGGGCTGGCTTACGTGTAATTTTGATTGCAGTTATCAGGAAGGGAGTGTGTATGCTGGAATCGGCTGGATTGTTAGAGATCATCATGGGACTAATATATGCTCTGGAACTGTCAAACTGAAAAATGGTAGTTCTCCTTTACAAGGTGAGTCGTTGGCTTTCTTATATGTGCTTCAACAAGTATGGATCAGAGGATGAAAAAGGGTATGATTTGAAGGATATAATAAGGAATTGGAGCTTATCATTAATAATATGGGAAGTTTACTCAAATATTACATATTTTAGGACAATTGACTAGAATCATACAAATCTTTTTTTATTACTGCCATTTTTTATACCAAGCGTGCCCTTTTTTATGTTATGAGAAAAAACATATTTACGAGAATGCCATTACTTTTTAGTGCCACATAAGCAAAAACCTGGCGCCACGTAGGAATTCGGTTCTGTGTTTTCATTAAGTCAGCCGTAAAGCGCTATATACGTCGTTACGGCTGAGTTATTGCTATGTTGCGGCTGAATTAAACAATGCGGCTGACTTAAGAGAAAACAACTGACTTAAGAACATAAGCCAGCTGTTAGTTACGGCTTTATGAGATAACGACTGACTTACGTACACGCATTACGGCTGACTTATACATCGGCGATTTGATTTTTGGAAAATTTGGCGGAGTTATAGTTAAGACATGGTTGAGTTATGTTTCCACGGCTGAGTTAATGAACATCGACTGGCTGAGTTATTGAATTTACGATCAACTTAGGGGATGTTGTTACGACTGAGTTATATTTAATCAGGCATAATTGGATGGATTAACAGTAAAGTCAGCTTATTTACGGCTGACTTATTAGCGAAAGATTAATTAATAGAATATAATTCATTTGACGGCTGATTTATTTGACGATACGGCTGACTTATGATTTTGCATCCTAATTACGGCTGATTTATTAGCAAAAGATTAATTACTGAAATAGTATCCTCGTTTCGGCTGACTTACATTGTACATGAGGGCTGATTTATTTAGGTTGAGTTATATATTCGTTTGGAGGATGACTAACCGATTTTCCATGTCATCAACTCGGATTTGCCATGTCATCACTAGTCTAATGTTACAACAGTAAAATAAGGGCCTATGTTATCTTTATCTTTTTTTTTATCTATCTTCTTCATCTTTCTCTGAGATCTTATGGATCTGGTAATTATTGTTTCCGCAACTAGGTCTGTAAACATAGATTTAAAAAAAATTGAAAATCTGAGACAGATCTACTGCAGTCGTCATCGTTTTCGATGATGATCAGCTAAAGAGAAGCTTCCTCTCCTCCAGTGTCATGTATGGCGGTCCGACATCCTGCAAGAATGTGTCTGACATCCTACAAGAATGCTCCCTCTCTCATTGGATTCGTCGTCTTGCAGAAGAAGA
>NC_027753.1:20355634-20404196 GCF_000695525.1 Brassica oleracea var. oleracea | reverse complement strand
AAAAAAGTAAGAAAATGAGAGAAGACGAAGAAGATGATGAATTTGAAAGCTGATTTTATATGTTTGATGAGTCAGATGGTGCGTCATCTGAATATGATAACTTTAGTTCATACTGTGAGTCTCAACACATACGTTATGACTGAATTATGCATACGTTACGGCTGAGTTATGCATACGTTACAGCTGAGTTTATAATTTTTTATAACTTTATAATTCTATAGTTTTGGGTTTGAAGTTCAAATTTACGAACAGAATGAAGTTTTAATATTGTGTTCAAAAGATAAACTTTATAATTTTATAACTTTATTGTTCTATAGTTTAGGGTTTGAGGTTCAAATTTAAGAAAAGATTAAAGTTTTATATTGTGTTCAGAGTTGAAGGAATGATTTTGTTCCGGCCCAAAACTTTTTGTTTCCGCCCAAAATATGAAACGTCGTGAAACAAATTACACTCGATGGCTGAGTTATATGAACGTTACGGCTGGCTTATACTATTCAGATACATTACGACTAAGTTATGCATACTTTACGGCTGAGTTATGCATACGTTACGGCTGAGTTATAATCAAATTACAGCTGACTTATGCATACGTTACGGCTGAGTTTATAATTTTTATAACCTTATAGTTCTATAGTTTAGGGATTCAGGTACAAATTTAAGAAAATATTAAAGTTTTAGTATTGTGTTCAGAGTTGAAAGAATGAGTTTGTTCCCGCCCAAAATACGAAACGCCGCGAAACAAATTACATTCGATGGCTGAATTATAGGAACGTTACGGCTGGCTTATACCATTCAAGAGAAAAATTAGTCGCATAAATAACATAGATCTAACAACTCAAAAATCTGAGACAGATCTATAGCAGTGGTTGTCGTCTTCGAACATGGTCGGTTAGAGAAGAAGCTTTCTCTCTTCCAGTGTCATGTATGGTGGCGACTATGGTGAAGAGGGAGACCGGCGAAGATGGATCTGAGAAACAGCAACAAGGATGACGTCGGCGAGTATAGATGGCGACGATGACGAGCTCAATATCCGTGACGACGGCAATGTCTTCGAACTTTTTTCTTCTTCTCCAGCAATCTTCTTTTCTTCTTTGACGTTTCTTATTCTCACACTTCTAAGATTTACAAACCAAATATACTAAGGCATAAGAAATGAATGATGATGTATGAATCTCTCTTGTTTACAAGACATAAAGTGGGAGAGATGAAAAAGATCTGGGACTGTGAAGAACTCCCGAAGGAAAGAAAAGAGGAGAAGGAGACCTCAAGTAAAAGAGAGAAAGTGAAGGAAAAAAACATTTTAGACCATTAGATCAAAACTAATCAATGGTCAAGAATTGTAATCCTTGTACTAAAAAAACTAACCAATGAGAAAAAAGTTAGAAGATAATTCCAAGATGGATTTGTAGCCCTTAGATTAAAACAATCAATGGTTAATCTTTTAATTTTTATGGTTAAAATTATAATTATATTTTATATTAAACTGTATTTTTGATAAAGTTTTAAATTTTAAAACTTGGATTTTATTATGTTGATTTTTTGACGTGTGGTTTAAATATGAAGTTTTAAGTTTTGGGTATATAGTTGAGTGAGTTTAGGGTTTGGTATATAGTGTTTTGGGTTTCGATTTAACATTTAAGATTATATTTTTAAATAACAAAAATATTAGAGTTTTAACATTTGTAGTTAGAATTTATGGTATATGATTAATTAAATTTTGTTTAAAGTTTGAAGTTTTATGGTATAGGTCAAAACATGTGGTTTAGGGTTTAGGGCTAAAGGTTCAAAATAGATATGGTTTGAGATAATGTTTTGAAAATATTTAACTTTATAATTTTATATTTAATATTTGTAGTTTAAATTTTAAAATATTATAAAATATTATAATTTTATATTGAAAATATTAAACCCTTAGACTAAAATCAATCAAAGGTCATGAGAAAAACAATATAAATTTCATTTTAGTTCTTTTCAATTTGTTTTAAAAATTGCTTAAATTTAAAGAGTATAGTTACGGGTTTAAATCAAAATTTAAAATGGAATTTTAAATAAAAGATTTTTTTTTAAATGATTAAAATTTGAGTTTAACTCTAAACTATAAACCTAAACCTTAAACTTGAAATAATAAAAATATATTGGATTTAATGTTTAAATATAAACTTTATAATTTTTATAACTTTATAATTCTATAGTTTAGGATTTGAGGTTTAGATTTAAGAAAATATTAATGTTAGAATCTGTTAAGTAAGAATTGTATAAGTGATTGTAAGAGAACATATATCTCAAGATCAAGTTACAGTATCAACTTCAAGAAACTATACACATTCAGTTGATTTATATAATGATAAGATGATCTTCAATATAACTTCTTAAAATACTTGAATTCAGTTTTCTGATTTTAGGGTATGTTTGAGGTATTGCTGATTTATATAAACGATACGGCTGAGTTATCTAAACGATACGGCTAAGTTATCTAAACATTTTCTGATTTTAGGGTATGTTTGAGGTATAGCTGAGTTATGTAAACGGCACAGCTGAGATATATAAACGACACGGCTGAGTAGTGTAAACATAGCATAAATCAAACACAAAATACATGGGTGAGTTATGTTTTTTACATAGAAAACCAAAAATACAGGTTGATTGCACCATTCCGGTGATAACTCGTCCATGTATCCAAGATTCAATGAACTCATATGTGTCGTCTCTGCTGAATCCGTCACTTCTTTTCGTATCCTTCATTCTCTTTTTGTTCAATTTCTTTTTCACTCAGATCTGAAAAAAATATATTAGATTATCCAAATATTGGTATGAAATCACAAACAAACTTAATTAAATACATCCCACAATTGCCGATCTGGGTGTTTTTAGGAGTGTATTTGTCTTTTCTCCTCGGAATGCACACTTCTTATAGTTAGGTTTTCGGAGATTGGTGGGAAGTAACTCAGCCACCAATGCATATATAAACCAGCCGTAAAAGAAAAGTAACTCAGCCACAACATAAATTAAAACTCAGCCACAAACTCGAAAAACGCAGCAGAGAAGATGATTTCGGGCGATTGCAGCATAAAATATTTCGTAGAAACTATTGGAGACGACGATTTCGGGGAATACGATATCGGAGAAGACAAGACATAGAGTTAGTTCGGGGAAGAGGGAGTAAACACGATGTCGATGACGATTTCAGAGAATAGGCGGTTAAGGTTCCTTTAGTTCTTCGACGAAGTTGTGCTGTGTTGTTGTGTTTTTTTTTCAACGTTATGTAATTAAAGAAATGGTTGATTGTTCTTTATTGCTGATGTGAATACTTAATTAGTGATGTAGATTTAATGATTAAAAATAATTTCAATTAAAAAAAAAACTAGCCAAAGGCCCTTATTGTTATTTACTTGGGATATCCAAATATTTTAGTAATTTTTAAAAGATATATAACACTCTAATAATAAACCAATTTTTCTAGTAATTTTCTCTTAATAATATCGTGGTTGATCACTTACAATTGGGCAATATCTTACATAATATATGTTCCTGGATTTATTTGCTACCTGAATGTTCTTTGGGATGTGTGAACAGAGAAAGGAACATGGCGGCTGATTCTCTGTCTAAGCATTCAATGGAAGATCAATCTATTGTAATTTTTAACTCTTTGCCACCGGTTTGGTTGGTGAGATATTTGTATTGACCGTAAACTAATTAAAGTAATAATACACTAGACTTTGACGGGTTTATTTTCAAAATTAAAAAAATATTTTAAATTAATTTCTATATAAAGTAGTGTATAGGTCTAGGGACATTTATATAAAACCGTGAACCAAACCACATCATACTCAAATACACGGATCAAAATTGAAATGCATTTCATATATAAGTGATCATATCCTATATCTATGGAGACAAAAATTTAAAACTGAATCGAAAACCAAATAGGTACATGAATTTTTAAATACAAATTATATACCTAAAACTAATAATGTTATGTAGTTTCTAAATAACCAAATATCCTAAAACAACTATTTATAAACCAAATTACACGAAAAATTGAATTATTCGAAAAAATGAATTATCTGATATTTAAACTGAAAACCCCAAATGATCCAATATTTTATCTATAAATCTCAAATTACCTGAAAAAACAGAATCGAAGCAGAACTGAATTGGATCCACATTTTTTTGGGATATTAGTCTTTTCCTAAGTTTACTAGCAAACCGAACCAAAACCTCAATAACCCAACTGAATAAAACCAAACCAAATTTTGTAAATACATGAATGGCTCCTAAATTTCTAGAACCAAAATACCCAAACCGAAACCGAATGTTGGGGACTGATAGTGCATCTATATTTAAATGGTACGAAAAAAGCATTATGTTTTTACAAATTATTTAACTCCTTTTATTGGGGGTACACATGTGATGTACAGACAAATTGAAATATATAGAGTGTTTTATATCTGATCTAGACCCACAGTTGAACCGATAAACCCTTGAAGTATATAATCTGGACTGACTTATGTTTTTCATGTAGCATTCTATCAAAGGTTCTACCAACTGATATGTTTCCACGAAATTCAGATTTAATGAAAACATGTTAATTAAAAATCGGATAAATAAAAAAAAATGTTAATTAACATATGAACCGACACCCATTACCCTCCGGTAAAACCCATAAAAACCTGATAACACTTTTTTAAAAAAATATTAAACTTCGCGTATTCTTTTGTAATGCATAAAACTAAATAAACTATTTGATTTGTCCTTATAAAAATCCGGAAAAACTTGATAACACTTTTTAAAAAGTTGATTAACTTCTCATGTTTTATAATAATACATAAAACTAAATAAACTATTTGATTTGTCATATAAAGTAAATGTATATGAAATGATATCATAGTTTAGAAATATATGAAATAAAGTTTAGGATATATGGTTTAGATGTTTATGGAAATATAGTTTAGGGTATAGATCTCTAGAAAATATGTATTTGAACAAATACATAGATTCAAGAAAATACATGAAAATGGTGAGAGTCAAATAAGTATATATTATATGGTTCATTTTATAGGGATTTGGTTTGTATTGAAAATATACATAATACGTTGAACATATTTTGTAAGTTCATACATAGATTTTAAAAAAATACATGGATAACATACCCACTAATTTTTATTTTTTTTGTCAACACATACCCACTAATTTAATCACGACCAGTAGAATTTTGATTTTTTTATGTATGATTATTTATATAAGGTCGAAAATATGTGCATTGCATATTATTTTATTTATTTTTTGACTTTTTCCTCGCTAATGAAGTGAATAATAATGCATTCAAAATATTAATGTGTAAAAGACTATGTTAGATGCAAATATATCGGTGATATAATGATGATAGGCAGTTTGGGTTGTTCCCTATTAATAATACTGATAGTTTTGATTAATTAATGTAAGTATAAAATAAGACATATTAAGTTTCTATTGAATAGGTCCAACAAACTTTGTTTAATTAGATTTTTTAGGACTTCTTCACTTTTAATAGTATAGATTGTTGATTGTTGTTAAAAAAAAATGCAACTTTAAGGATGAAAACACAACCTTTCAACTAAATAGGAATTTACAAGCTTTGAAATTAATTGAGATTACTATTATTAATAGATAGTGTCTTCTCAAATGAAAAAAAAATGTTGAAAAGTATATTGAATTTTTTTTTGTTTTTAACATGAAAAATGTCTAAGTATCTTACGACATTATTTTATGAATGAAGCTATAAAATAAAACAATTGTTTGCAGTGTGTAGCAGTTTGGTGAGGGCTAACATGCTTTGTTGTTGGATAATCTGTTTTTGGCTCTCGATATCAGTCTACCAATATTACCCTCTAATTAGTGCATCAATTAATATATTTGCTTGTTATGATAAATATATATATATACACACGTGTATACTTATGTAAATTTATGAGATTTACTGCTTCAATTATGATGTTTGATTGTTAAAAACCCAGTAAACTGGAGAAATGCATGTTTACTTTTATCTATAGTTTACCTATTGTAAATGAAGATGTGACTGTAGAACAAAGAGGAAATAAGTTGAGGAGCTAAAGATTAGTAGGAAATGAAAGTAGCTATAACATGAGGTTAATACTAAGGGAAAAAAACAAAGTAGTTCAATTGCAAAAACAAAAAAAAGGTAGTTTCTTCGTAATCGATCGTTTGCTCTTTTCTTAATAGCGTCTTTTCAACTGTAAGAACTTGTTAAGGACATCAAAATGTATTCTTCTTTGCAAAACATGAAAATGTTTAATATTTTAAATTCTTAATTATCACTTGCTTATATTAATGAGTTAAGGCGATATTTCCCACGCTAGGATGCCATCAAATTTGGTCGGACGAGTTAATTAATGATACATGTGTTTTGTAGAACATTTGATACATGTTCATATCGTGTGAAACACGAGACACTAAAAGCATTATATTTTCTGCTAAATTGTAAATATCATTCCATGAAATGAAGGTATGGTTACAATATGAACTGAATCAGTTTCTGCTTAGAAAGCCATTTTGCTTCTAGATACTGCAAAAAAGTTTTTAGAAGTCCCTAGAAAACATTAGAAATTAACTCAAAATATGCCATGACTGGTGAACTTGGAGCTAATAGAAACACAGAACAAAAGACAACATTTTGTCCCACTTAAATCGCTACTTGAATCCTTGATAAACAAAGACCGCAAGGGAATAGCTTAGGGTGCTCACACGAAACCTCACTCGAAAGTGGCTCCACTCGGCTTCTACGGAGGCGACATGCAACGGCTCCGGAACACAAGCAAACTGATGCAGCGTAGATTATAGGTCTTTAGTTCTTTTATTTATTTATTAGATAACTATATATTAAGATTATTAGTCTTTATCAATTAGGATTTGGTTTTATCTTCTTAAACTGTATATAAGAAGATTCATGGGATCTTTGTACGTAGATTATTATTGAATTATTATTAAAGAGATTGATTTCCTTCTTCTTCTTTTCTTTTCGGTAGAACTTGCGAGTTCTCAACGATCTTAAGAATGTGCTTTCTTTTGGGTATTCTTAGACTAAACAATCGATATCACACCCTATCTGGTTACGGTTTCCACATCTGCACCAGTTGGTATCAGAGCTAAGTGTTTTGGTTTCTTAATCAAAACTCGATTCTGGATGGAGAATTTGTTCGTGGAAAGTGAAGTAATTATTTACAAAGAAATTATTGGTCCTGCCATCTATGACTGATATGGTGAGGACATGATGATCTGAAGATAAACCATAGCTATCTCGACAGAAAACTGGACAAGTTAAAAGCACTATGTTAGAACAAGTTAAAGATTTTTCTATACATATGGTTCGTTTTTCTTTCATCTTATTTTATTATTCAATCAATTGAACATGCATAAGATGATTACTCGGTAGCTAATTTATAAAATGCATAAGCCTAATTACTCGCAAAACATAATTGAAATTAAGAAATAAACTTTAAACCATCTCAAATTATAAATTAACTTTGAACTTCTGGCTGGCTGAGAAACTACATAGTCAGGACATGTCGTAGCTCTGCCATGTTGATTTCCACGAATCCTCATAGCTGGCTGCTCCAGGGACTAAACTGTCGTTGTTCAAGTAGGGTTCGCAGAAAGGAACAACAGAGTCCGTGTTTTCGAACATAAGGTCTGCCATGTTATGCACGTTCGGACCGTAATTAACTGGGGTGGTGGCTGTTGATGAGAATGAGGATGTAGTAGAGAATTGACACGTGTGTGAACTACGGTAAGTGACACGGAGCATGTAAGGATCTTCGTCGAGTCGTTGCACTTGTTTCTTAGCCGGACACTTGTATACTTTCTGGTGGTTGCACCTATAGTACGACCTGGAATTTTGGTTAAATTTTGGTTCAGCATATAAAATCAAAAACAATTGAAATGTCCGTCCACTAACTACAAATTGTACTATTCTGTTAGTTAATGATTTGAAAATTATCCAAATATATTTATTATTTACTTCTTTTTTTTAACAGCAAAGTATTTACAGATTCATTTATGTTGATTCTGTAAACCAGATCGGTAATTCTGCATCCATGTGAACGACAAAGGACGGTTGTTTCCTAGCACTACGTGCTAAGCTATCCGCCCGAAATTTCGCCGTCCGAATTACATGAACGATGTTTGAGTTGAGGAAACTTTCTTTTAAAAGCTTGATATCTTCCAGATAGCTTTCATATGTTGGTCATTCTTCTGGTTCCGAAACCATCTTCACCAATTGAGAATAATCTGTTGCAAATGTTACCTGAAATTGTCTTAAATTCTTCATACATTCCATTGTCCAAATCAATGCTTCTACCTCCGAATGAAGGGGTGAAAGACATGTCCTTACATTCCTTGCCCCTAATAGACCATCAAACCCCGGTAAAGTACTATATCAGCCTTTCCCTGAAAATAAGTCCTTATCTTTCCATGAGCCATCTAGGAAGTACCATCGACCTGGTGTCACTAGGGGAGGACTGGTTTGTACCGAAAGCCCTCTCGTTGGGTCATTTCCCACTTGTGTTTCTGTCCAAAGTGATGATTCCAATTCAGCTAATTTAAGTGTTTCCCTCGGATCAATATCCATATTGCTAAAAATTTTGTTATTCCGGGCTTTCCAAATATACCATAAAATCCATGCAAATTGATCATCTTTGGCTGAACTCTCCAAAAAAGATGATCCATATTAGCAAATAATGAGCTGATGGGAAAGATATTGGGAGGTGACAGAATCTTGGATAATGCCCACACTTGACGTGCTGGGGGACATTAAAAAAAATACATGGTTTATTGATTCTTCCGGATCTCCGCATCGAGCACAACATATATCTCCTTGTATCCCTCTTGCCTTTAGATTTTTCATTACCGATATACATCCTGAAAGAAGTTGCCATAAGAAATGCTTTATCTTCGGGGGACACCGCACTTTCCAACAGAAAGCTTTTAGTAAATCCACTGTGGGGCCATAAAAATCTGGTGGTTTTTTCCTATCAGGATAGACTCGTTGCACCTGATAACCTGATTGGACCGAATATTTCCCATTGTTAGTAAAATGCCATCCATTCCTATCCTCAATATGATTCCTACTTAATGGAATACTTTCAATAATTTTTGCATCCTTACGATCCACTAGAGTCCTGATTGCCTGTAAATTCCATGAATGAGATTCCGAATTAATGAGGGAATCCACTGTGAGGTCCGGATAAATGTTGTGAAGATTTTTGTTTGCTGGTCTCGGGCGAGTGGCTGGAATTCAAGGATCATTCCATACAGAGATAGACGAACCTGTTCCCACCCTTTTAATTAGTCCTTTACAAACCAGAGATCTAGCAGAAATAATACTCCCCCAGCCATATGACGGGGAATAAGAGCGAATCGGTTCCAGGGGTGAAGTATTCCTGTAATATCGTCCTTTGAAGACTCTTGAAAAAAGAGTATTTGGCTTCTCAATCAGCCTCCATAGTTGCTTTCCAAGCATGACCGTATTAAAATCAATAAGATCCTTAATACCTAATATGAACAGCTCAATCTCTTCTTAGGAACTCTTAGGTTTCTCTCGCCTTGCCTATAACATTAGTTGTTGCTTTTAGGATATCTTTATGATGGTCTAAAGATATGTATTTATCGGTGGAGAGAGGACATAATTCCTCTTTAGGGTTTCCTTTAGATTAATCTCAACCGTCCATCAAGCTAGAGATAAATTAGGAATTACTCCTTTATATCCAATTTCATTGGTCACCAAAAATATTAAGGAATAGCAATATTCTAATAGAAAACGGATAACTATAAAACCATATAATAGGAAAAGAAAATATTCCTTACAGTCTCCCACTTGGTCGTTAGTGAGATCCACTAATATTTTCTTTATGGAATCATAAGGCCGGCATAATATGCTATAACTTTATTTTTTCATTTGGTCATCATAAGTATCTTGACTAATCTAGTAATCAATGAGAGTCATGACGGTCACACATCATTCTGCAACATGATCCCTTCCATGTACTACCGCATTGACCACCTTCATAGTTAGACCATAAACATATGTAGGAGTATAGTAATGGTCCCTTTAATGTCTTTAACGAGAGACTCATTCTGTTATCATAAATCCAACCAACAATAATGTGTGTGCACATTGGAAACATAATATATAAAAGATGTAAAAGTCATAAAAGAGCTCAAATAATTGTCATACATAGGCTAATCATAAACAAACAACATTAGGCGTTATCCTCAAGATCCATACTTTCATCATGCCTCATGAAAGTCTTTGGAGGTAAATCTTTTGTAAATATGTCTGCAACCATAAGTTCAGTGCCTATATGTTCAATGACAAACTTTTCTGTTTTGACATCTTGCTTCAGTGATAGATATTTGAGGTCCATATGCTTGGCTCCCTTAGATATCCTATCATGCTTAGCGAAGAAGATTGCAGCTTGATTGTCACAGTAAAGAGTGAGAGGCTTGTCAACAAAACTCAAAGCCCCAAACTCTGACACAAAATTCCGCAACCATGTTCCTTGAATAGAAGCCTCATAACATGCAACATACCCAGCTTCCATAGTGGATGTGTATATCAACTCTGACTTCTGGCTTTTCCATGAGATGGCACCTCCACCAAGGAGATACACATAGCCGAGAGTACAGTGTCTAGAGTCTTTGCATCCACCATAATCTGAGTCCGAAAATCCAACCATCTGTGGATGTGTTGATTTTCGATATGTCAACATGTAGTTTCTTGTTCCCTTTAAGTATCTCAAAACTTTCTTTGCAGCTTGCCAATGAGCGAGTCCTGGGTTACTCTGAAATCTACCCAGCATGCCAACTGCGTGGCTAATATCAAGTCTGGTACAAACCTGTGCATACATCAAACTTCCCACAAGAGATGCATAAGGGTATTTTTGCATTTTATTACGTTCCATTTCATTCGGCGGACATTGCTTAAGATTAAGCGTGTCACCTTTATGCATAGGAACAATGCTAGAAGAACATGTCATCATGCCGAATCTCTCAAGAACTTTATCAATATATGCTTTCTGAGACAATCCCAAAATTCCTAGTGATCTGTCACGGAATATCTCAATTCCTATCACATAGGATGCCTCACCCATATCTTTCATTTCAAAGTTCTCAGAGAGATAACTCTTAGTCTCATGTAATAAACCAAGATCACTGCTGGCTAATAATATGTCATAGATAATTCCATTCTCGAGCAAAGTTTACATAGATAATTATTTCTTATTGTATTTTATATATTTTAGTAGTTTTCCTATTTTAATTAAGATTATGATTTTCATAGATTAAAAAATTTATTATAAATAGGTATCTAAGCCTAAAGTTGTATTCGGTTTTTGATTTAATTAATAAAAATTTTTGACTTTTGCGAGAATAATATTCACTATCCCTTGTATTGATTTGATTAGATTCATCAATCAAGAAACATGTATCAAACGAGAATTCCCTAGAATCCCTTGGTTGAGCTGGCATGTTCCAAACATGGTTTCATAAACCCTTGGTCGAGCCGGTTATTGTTGCTTCCACTCCATCAGTTATCTATCAAAATAGTCTCATATCCTTGTTTCCCTCCATCTTGGACCGTGATTAAATGGTAAATATGGATTCAAGACTTAACAAAACCACTTCCAAATGATAAAATAAACTAATATACTATTACGCAAACAAGGAATCATTTTTAAAATTGATTAATATAATTACCGAGGATATCTAGAACCGAGAATTTCCTTTTGGCCATATTTACGCCAAACATAATTATCGTCTGGCGGAGTGCCCATGTTCACCATCCTCGCCGTCGCTACCAACACCGTTTCCACGGCTCCATCCTTCTTCCTGTACATATGTATATGATACATACCTCAATATTTACATGTCCACAGCTAGGGGTGGGATTTACATGTCCACAACTAGGGAGTAGGCAAATAAACTGAATCCAAAAATCTGAACCGACCCGATCAACCTGATAAAAATGAATCTGAATTGAACCGAATCAAACATAAATATCGAAAGAGATTTATTTTACGGTATTTTGGGTTATGGGTTTTATCCTAACTGGACTCAAACCCAATATACATCTGAAAATCCAAAATTTTCAAAATTCCAAAATACTCGTACCAAACTCGAATTCAATCCTAAATAAATATCTAAAATATTCTAAGATTTTATTGTGTACCTAAAATAAGCATCTATTATATGAATAATTAACTCAAATACTTAGTTTAATATATTTTGGTATTTAGTTCTCCTTCTTCTTCTCTATAGTCGAGTTTATGTTTTCGCTTTGGAATTATCGGATATGATGTGATTTCACATAGTTCTGAGTTATGTTCTCTAATTTCAGTGTCTTTACTCTATAACTTCACTTGTCAAAAACACTAAAACCAAAAAGAATCATGATGAGAACATTTTTCATTTTAAATTTATTATTTATGATATTTGTTTCATTAGATTTTTATTTTGTTCTCGGGTTTAACTAAGTGCAAAACAATAGTTTGGAACCAAAAACCCGACTAAGATCTGAACCCGAAACTATATTGGGTTCTACCTGTTTTTAGCAATGTTACAAATCCTAAACCAAATCCAAGCAAAACCGTATAATATCCGAATGAGACTGAAATCCATAAACCCCGAACCTTGACTGAACCACAGCCGAAACCCGACTGGTCCACAACTATATATGCATATATATATATATAACTAGACTTATTCTACATGTTATTAATCGTATTCCAACCATACCAATTTTTTTTTGAAAAAGAATATATGTTATTTTCTGCTCTGCTGCGTACCGGCAAAGCCGCTTTTCAGATTTTGAAGGTCTTAAACAGTTTAGAAAATATTTTAGTAATATTTTTTTTTAAACAATTTAGAAACCTATGTTCATATATACTAGCTCGAAAATTTTGAAGGGCCTAAGGCAAATATTCTACTTGCTGTGTCCAAGATTAACTCTGCATACCGGGTAATAATTCAAAGTCTTTATATGTTTCTTCCACTACAAGACATAAGAACTCGGAGCCTTAATCTTTTACGTACCTTCTTCGAGGCCTTGGCGTCGAGAAAGCGCAACCAGGACCGGAATCATCTGGTCCAAGCCTTAATCTGATCACTCTCTCCCTTACTCTGTGGTCCTGCTTCAGACCCGGTTCAATCTGCATCATCATCTGGTCCAAGCCAGACACTTGAACTGGTTTTGGTTCAGGCTGATTTGGTACGAAAGCGTTCTTCCTCTCAAGTAGGATTCCCAGCCGCTCGTTGGCGTCTCTAAATAGAGTGGAGATCGAACCGAGAGAACTCGAGAGAGATTCTGGCGACTCTTGTGCTGATAAGTTGAATTTGAGCTCCTCAACCAGATTGATTCCGTTGAAGATTTTTGACAATATCTCCTCCATCGTATGACTATAAAACTTTGTAGTTTGGCCTCTTTTATATTTATTGACATATATATTTGTAATACTTTTTTGGTTCACCTAAATTAGGTTTTGGCTTCAGCTTGTGGTCTCTGATCCTTTTGTGTAGACATCTACATATATAGACATTAGAGACATAAACATATTATTAGAGAGGGTACGGAAACAAAATTTATATTATATGTTGATTCCTATATATTTTTGTTGAAAAATCAAAGGTTGTGAGGGTTCGTAAACAAAACTTATATTATATGTTGATTCCGATGTATTTTTGTTGAAAAATCAAAGATTGTGAAATATTTTTGAATGCGACGTACGTAATACAATCTCCAATCACAAAATTTAAGTTAGTCTCAGTTTTTGTGTGTGTTGACAAATTGGCGAACATATAGATTAGACTAAACTGGACACGTCTCTAATTGATTTCTATATAGTTGATCGATGTGATAAGATTGTATGATAAGATTGTATGATAAGATAAGAAGTTGTTTACTGATGGTGCAGGCAGTGAGAGTATATCTTTTTTTTATTAACGCGGAAAAAGAAGAGCAGTCGCACTAACAAAGTCATGGTCTGCTTTTTTATCTGCGTTGAAATCGTTTTAAAACTTTTAACGTTAAAAACGCGTTCATAAAAGTCTAGGCAAAGATTCGGATTTCAATGTTTAAATAATTGCGTGATCAAAATTGATGTTGAAACAAATGAATTTCAATGTTTAAATAACTGCGTGGTCAAAATTGATGTTGAAACAAATGAAGTCTCGCGTCAAGAAGCTGGAAGACTAATAAATCTAAGTTACACCTTAAGCACAAGTAAAAGATTGACGTTGAATTGCCCAGTGATAAAAGGGAGTGTTAATAGCCTTTCTCGGATTCGATCCGCCGCTAGGATTTGATCCACCGCTCAGATTCAATCCGCATTAAAAATAATAATTTACGATGCTTGGATTCCCGACAAATAGATGAAATCATTTTTTTACCAAATTAAAAAAAAAAGACTTTGATAAATTTATTTACTAGGTGATTTTCTCGTGCATATGCACGGATACAAAGTAAAGAAATTATAATAATTTATTTATATTTTTCATTTATTTAAATTTCTTTTTAAATCAAGTTATAATTTATGTATAAATTAAAGTTATTTTGAATAATATTATGTTGTCATTCTAATTAGATATTCAATTTTAGGTATAACATATATGGCCAGTTTGGTTATTATTTGGGTATATTAAATTATATTTATTTTTGAAATAAATCCTAAATTTTTTATTCTAAATTAGGTAAAATTTTGATTAATTTTGTTTGTTCCATATAGTTTGGTGTCTTAGATTTGTAAATATATTTTTCAAACTATATATAGTTTAGCATATATTATTTTGGAAAAAAATTGAATATTTCAACTAAAATTGTGATCTACTCTAGTACCATAAACGAATGTTACTGATAATCTTTTGGAATATCATGCACATTTATAATTTTCAAAGGAACTAACTCATGTAATAACTGGTTAATATTTAATTTTAATTTACTTATAAGTTTGACTCGTTCTCTAATATATATTTATAAGAAATGAATATAATATTATTACAGATAATAGTTTATAAGTTCTGAATCATTCTGCAATATATATATATAAAAAAAATATTGTTACAGATAATAATATATTTTTCATTTCAATTTGACCTATGATTTTAGGTATATTAATTTAGATTGGTCATGTTACTTCTTTTATGGTTTTGTGAATATATTAGGCTAAAAACTTAATCCAAATCCAAGTTCTTTTTGAATTAATGAGGCTAAAATTCAGATAGTTGTGCTCAATATATTTATTTTAGTTCATCATTCTAGAGGTGTATATATATAATTCGTTAATTGTTTTATTTTTGTCTCGGAAAGTTTGAAGAAAAACTAAAGTGATGATCGACTCATAAATATATAAATGAAATTAACCAAAATATTTTGAAATTTCACACATGGATATAAAATATTTTTAAAATAATTAAATTGTTACTTTTACTTTTTATTAATTCGGATCACTATATAATGTGATGTATGAAAATGCACAAAATATTTTAACCAAAATATAAGAATTCAGATTTTTTGAATATTCATATATTGGTTGAAGAAATTTAATATAATTATGTAGTAAATATTTAATTATTATGTATTATTTTATTTTGTGAATTTTCGTTTTTAATGAAAATGTAAAACGTAAAATTATAATCATAAAACAAACCATATAAGTCATTATCAATATGTCGATGACAGACGACAAACCAAGCAACATGCTCATGCGGGTAAATTATGTCAATATTTTTAAAAAGATGAAAATTTCAATTTCCATTATGGTTTTAAGAATAGAAATACATTTGTGGTCACAAATGCAACTCCACAAATAATCATTATGGTTTTAGACAGTTTATAAATTGAACTATATTTATATATATAATTTTTGTTAAATCTAAGTGTCTCCAGTTATTAATTTTTATGATCCGCGCCTTGCACAGAGTGAATAAATTAAAATAAATTATAATTTTCAATTCGTACGTATTAAAAAAATAAAAAGACATATTGACTCAATATATAAACACTGCCCATTATGAAACTTATTATAAAATTTATTATATACAAAACAATGCAAAACAAACAATTTGGACTTTCTGAAGTACTGGGCTATCTGGGTTTAAGGTGAAAATAATTAAACTAACAGTAAGAATCTGCTTACTAATGTGTTATGTTATATTTTTACACAATTTTAAAATGTTTCGCCGAGTTGGTAAAAATTATAGACGACTTAACTTACTCTGAAAAATAATAATACTTTCTAGTTTCTACAACTAAGTGGGCCAATCAGGACATACATTGAAAATAATACTCTCTACAGATAAATATTTCATAATTATAAAGTCTTGGTGTTTGAGTTAAAGGATTCAATTTACTATGTCCTTATTTAGAAATTTCATCTCTAATTATTTGTCTATTAACATTCTTTATTGCCATGTATCAAATAAAATCAAAAACATCTTAACCAAAATAAATGTCATGTATCAAAGTTTTATCTAATAATATATAATAACATGCCTCTCAACGGTTATTAATACACTTTCATACATTTTTAGGTTAAATATTTTATGTTAATGATATAAGTGTTATTGTTAATTTTTTTTCTTCTTTTAGATATTATATTTATTGATTTAAATTGTGTATTATAACTTTTATAATCATAAGTATTCACTTAAGATATTTATTATCCAAATAAATGATGAGAATTCCTAAAATTTTATTTTAGGTAGTGTAATTTGATATACATACTCAAAAATATCTATAAAAGAATTACAAAAAAAAAGAAATTTAGAATTACTGTAAAGTTATTTTTCTCACACTGTTAAGTTATTAATTTCCTATATAAAATCAGTTCATAAATTTTTAAGGTATCTGTTTTATTTATTGTATTTGATTCTGGTAAAAGATATTATATAAGTAAAAAGACAAAGATTGATGATAGGTTTCTTTTTGAAAGACAATGGTTTTCTTCTCTCTATTATAAGATCGATTATCTCAGTACACTCTACTTAAGCAAAACAACCGGTATGTAGTAGTCAACAAATTGCTGATGCTAGGACTGCTACATGTGCAACCGCGTGCAGACTGATATTTCAAACTTTTGGCGTTTGGAATTGAATATTTTAGAATTTCATGTGTTATGAAAGGCATTTCATCATGTGCTATACAAAAAAAATCATGTGCTAATGTGTTAACCCTTTGGTGTTTCATGAAATGGTTATATACTTTTTTTTGGTATTCCAGTCTTGTGTAGATAGGGTCAATCTAAAGCAATGTCCGGATAATTTGTTGATCCTTGGAACGCAATCAACAATTTATGAAGTTTACCACATTAACTTCATAAATTGTGCTTGTAAATAGAAAGTCGGGAAAAAATGTTAAATCAGCTCGCGGAAAGTAAGCGGTGTATGGGCCAGATCATGCCCATTCATAAGGCCCGAGGAAATGGAGAATCGGCCCAGTAAGCCGGCCCAGGAGCTCAGCTCTGCCAGCTAACCCCGACGAAGATCCACCCGTCCTTGGGATCACCCCAACCTGGTTAAAAAGATTAAGCATGTACTCAGCTCTACTGTGCGAGATATTTCGGTCCGACTACCGGCCTGGTGGAAACATGCCCATTAGGTCAAATTGGAGAGGGACCGAGACCAGCTTATAAAAGAGGAGCGGAGAGGAACGAAGGGGGGATCCGAACATTTTTCCACATACTTACTTGACGGTTAGATCTAGGGTTTTCACGCTTCTTATCCTTGCCATCTTGTAATTTTCCGGCCCTCGCTCCCCTCGCTCCGGCTAATTTCCGATTAAACTTTCGTCTTTTGTAACACGTCTTGTCCTCCGATCAATAAAACGCCTTTGAACTAACCCACCGACGAGTTCGTCTCTCTCTTACTAGTTTCGACCAAACTCGGTTCAAACAGTTGGCGTCCACCGTGGGGCGGAGGAACAAAGCAGCGTTAACGAATCAGCATGCCTCTCGGCGGTTCAGCCTCCAGCGATGACCCGAAACCCACTACCGCGGCGGCGGGACCAAACATGGCCGCGGGACCAAACATGGCCGACTTCATGAGTACGGTCATGGCGCGCTTCATCCATCACGAAGAAGCATAGAAAGCGACAAACGAGCAGCTCGCCGCCATCATCGCGGGCCTCGCACCCCCACCCGGTGCTACAAGCATCTGGAAGCAGCAATTTCACAAAGACCATGCAACTCACGATGACGATAACCCATGGGACGATGTACCCGGCGAGGATGCACGAAGTCAGAGCAACGCGGACCCGGCGACTGTCCGCGAGATCGCCGAGCTGAAGCTCTCCCTGCAGGATATCCACTCTAAACTGCACCACGTCACGAGCTCGGCCCCGCTAACCGACAGTGTTCTCGCCACAACGCTTAAAACCCCATTCACATAACGCATCAGCGACATCCGCCTCAAGTCCGAGAAATTCCGCCTCCCATCTTATTCCGGGACAACGGACCCAAGCGACCATATGACAGCGTTCAATATCGCGATGGGGCGCGCAAACTTCGCAGAGCACGAGAGGGAGGCAGGTTTCTGTCAGTACTTCATCGAAAGTCTCTCCGGAGCGGCTCTAACCTGGTTTTCCAGACTCTCCGAGAACTCAGTTGACAGTTTCCACGACCTCTCCGCCGCCTTCCTCAAGCATAGGGGTTGGCGTTCGGATACCCATTCAGGTTTGGTTTGGATCTATTCGGTTTTCAGGGTCATGATTTTAGCCCCATTCGGGTATTTGTAAATTTCGGTTCGGGTTCGGTTCAGATCTTTGCGGATTCAGTTCGGGTTCGGATAACCCATTTAAATGATTTTTAAAATTTAAAAAATTATCATATACTTTAAATTTCTCAAAATCTATTAATAAAATAAAATATCACATCTAAATTTGAATAACATATGTTAAAATACCTAAAACTTAACATATTAATTGGTTTGGTTTCAATATTTTGATTGAAAATCAATAGATATTTATTTTTGGTGTTTTGAGTATATTTTAACTATTTTAAACATTTACTTTTGACTATTTGTATATATTTTGTTTGTACATCAAATTTGTTAAGAAATATACTGAAATTTAAACATATTATCGGGGCATGTGCACCCACAACCCTCTACCTAGGTTTGCCACTGGGGAAGACTATGTTACTCTCTTGATAGCGGGTCAAGGCGGCTTTAGATGATGATTTTTATCTATGAAATAATTAAATGAGGTGGTCAGGTAAGAGAGCCATGAAGCCTCGAGTTCCTCTCCCTCCATATGAAGTAAATTGAGGCTTGGAAAGCTAGCTAGAGGATAAAGGAAGTGTTTCCGTCCGCTGAAGGTCTCAGCAACCAACGAACACAATCCTCAAACAAATTAGGTGGCTAAGCATAGGTAGGGAGTAAAAGCTGACTAGATTTCATTGCTCACCACACAATCAAAGAAAAGATGTTGGCGGGTGAAGGTTATGTCCATAGTATTAATGCATATGCGTTCTATACCGTGCCACCGGTTTACTCAAATCTAGAATAACCAGTTGGTTATCTAGAATCACGTGTTATGTCACGTGGAGGCGAGCAAGTGTGAAACGGTGATATATAAACCGTTTAGCTCGACCTTATCTTTAAGCTAGCAGTTAGAGTTGAGAGAGCTAAGAGATAGAGAGATCGGTGGCACTGAGTTGTAATCCAAGAGCTCAAGAGTAGAGCTGAGTAGTGGATTGTCGATCAAGGATCGACCCCAGGAGATATAGCGGCCTCTTCGAATTGGAGAGGTGCGGTGAAGCTGGGTAATCATTTGTGTGTCTTCTTCTTCGTTCATTACGTTCTTAGATACTCAAAGAATCGAGTAGATCTAGGTTAATCGGAGCAAGAATCCTCACAAATTGGTATCAGAGCTTAGGCGAAGCTCCGGAAGAACTTGATTGAAGAACTCTAAGGTTTCAAGATCTGAAACGATGGCTGGATCGAAGGTAGAGATCGAGCGGTTCGATGGTGATGGGGACTTCTCCCTATGGAAACGGAGGATGAACGCGTATCTCAGCGTATCAGGATTGAAAGACGTTTTGGTTGCAAAAGCTTCAAGCTCAGAGGTAAAAGAAGACGTAACCGAAGAAGAAGATCCTGATACAAAGAAGAAGAAAGCGTCGGAAGAAGAGTCTAGGCAAGAACGTTGCGAGAAGGCAATGAACACGATCTTCTTGAATGTAGGAGATCATGTTCTGAGGAAGATCGAGAGGTGTACAACGGCTGCAGAGACTTGGGCGTTGCTGGAAGCTCTCTATATGCCTAAAACTCTTCCAAATAAAGTACATGCTCAGCTCAAGCTTTACGGTTTCAGGATGGAGGATCAGAGATCCATCGACGAGAACATTGACGATTTCCTCAAGATTGTAGGAGAGCTAAGCCACCTGAGTATCGAGGTCCCAGAGGAGGTTCAAGCCGTTCAACTACTCAACGCTTTACCTTCAAGATATGATCAGCTGAAGGAGACGTTGAAGTACAGTAGAGACGTGATTAAGGTGGAAGATGTGGCAAGCTAAGCCAAGTCCAAGGAGAAAGAAATCAAAGATTCATCGAATACTCGGGCAAGCTCGGAAGGACATTATGTCAGAGGAAGATCTGAGAACAGAAGCGGGTCTGGACACAGAGGAAAGAAGTTCGGAAGGGCGAGGTCAAAGTCTGCAGAGGGCAAGAAGATCTGCTGGATATGTGGAAAGGAAGGCCACTTCAAGAAGCGGTGCTACAAATGGTTAGAGAGAAACAAAGGCAAGTTTCAGAATCAACACAAATCTGAATCTTCATGGCCAGAGACGACGCACAAGACCTGGTAGGTCTCATTGCGAGTGAGATCAATCTAACGCAGAGCCATAATGACATAGAGGAGTGGGTATTAGACACTGGATGCTCCTTTCACATGACGTCAAGGAGGGAGCTATTCATCAAGTTTCAGGAAGTGTCCTCAGGGAAGGTCAGAATGGCGAATGACAGCCACACAGAAGTCAAAGGTATTGGCTCAGTCCGGTTCAGGAATCAATATGGTTCAACAGTGATTCTACACGAAGTTAGATACATGCCAGGGATTGCCAGAAATCTCATATCACTGGGAACACTTGAAAGCAAAGGTTGCGAGTTCAAAGGCTCATGCGGTACTCTGAAGATTGTTCTAGGATGCGTGGTAATAATGATAGGGGAACGCAAAGGAAATGATACACCATACATTCTACAGGGTAGAGCGATGGAAGCAGAAGCATGCTCTGCAAAATCAACAAACACCTCACAGCCATATGAGGTTAAACTGACGACAACACGCCTATGGCACAGTAGGTTGGGGCATGTAGGACAAAAAGGGCTGGAGATCCTCGTAAAAGAAGGTTGTATCGACAGGGAGAGCATTACAGATCTTGACTTCTGCGAAGATTGTGTTATAGGTAAAGCTCACAGGGTGAGTTTCGGTACGGCGAAGCACGTCACAAAAGAAAAACTAGACTATGTCCACTTTGATCTCTGGGGCTCTCCGAATGTGCCTAAGAGTCTGGGGAATTGCCAGTACTTCATCTCTTTCACAGACGACTGGTCTAGAAAAGTGTGGATTTATTTTCTAAAGACAAAGGACGAAGCGTTTGGGAAGTTCGTTGAATGGAAGAAGATGGTTGAGACTCAGTCAGAAAGAAAGGTTAGGAAACTAAGAACTGAAAACGGTCTTGAGTACTGTAATCTGAGGTTTGATAAGTTCTGCAAGGAGGAAGGAGTTGTGAGACACAGAAGGTGTACATACACACCTCAGCAAAACGGGGTGGCAGAACGGTTGAACCGGAGCATCATGAACAAAGTCCGAAGCATGCTCAGTGAGAGTGGTCTGGAAGTGAAATTTTGGGCTGAAGCGGCATCAACCTCAGTCTATGTGATCAACAGAATGCCTTCGTCTGCAATTGACTTCAAGATACCAGAACAAGTATGGACTTCAGCACTGCCAGATTTATCAGGGTTGAGAAGATTTGGGTGTGTGGTGTATGTACACTCAGATGAGGGAAAGCTCAACCCAAGATCGAAGAAGGGCGTCTTCACAGGCTATCCAGAAGGGGTTAAGGGATTCAGAGTCTGGTTGATGGAGGAGGAACGTTGTGTCATCAGTCGAAACGTGATCTTCCAAGAAGACTTGATGTACAAAGACATCAACAAGACTGAATCCTCAGGTACTTCTATCCATGTTCAATATAATTCTACTAACAAAATTTCTAGACTTGAGTTTACAGGTAGTCAAGAAGAGCAGGTTGATGCCCAAGGAGAAGAGACAAATCCAAAGGTCAACAGTGGAGAAACCGAGTCTACTGAAGCTTCGCAGGAGGAGGCATCGACTGACTCTGGAAGCCAGCCTAATCTGAGTGACTACCAGTTGGTCAGAGACAGGGGAAAGAGACAGATCAAACAGCCGGCGAAGTTCAGAGACTGTCAAGTTTACGAAGGAGATGAATTAATCTCAGGGTTCGCGTACTTAATTCAAGAGGATGCAGGCAGGCCTGAACCCACAAGTCATCAAGAGGCATTGGAAGATCCTGATAGTGAGTTGTGGACTGGAGCTGAACGAGAAGAGATGGCCTCATTGATCAAGAATGGAACTTGGGTACTCGTTAACAGAGTCAAAGATCAGAAACCTATAGGGTGCAAGTGGATATACAAACGAAAGGCTGGTATTGCAGGTGTTGAGGATCCAAGGTCCAAAGCTCGTTTAGTGGCTAAAGGGTATGCACAAAAAGAAGGAGTGGACTTTCAGGAGATATTTTTTCCAGTGGCCAAGCATGTTTCAATCCAGTTTCTACTATCCATGGTAGTTCACTTCAACATGGAGCTTCAACAGATGGATGTAAAGACAACGTTTCTTCACGGGTACTTAGATGAAGACATATATATGGAGCAGCCTCAAGGTTACGAAGATAAGGAACATCCAGAGAAGGTGTGTTTGCTAAAGAGATCCCTTTATGGCTTGAGACAATCACCGCGCCAATGGAATACAAGATTTGATGAGTTCATTGTGGGTTGCGGGTTTGTAAGAAGCGAATACGACATTTGTGTGTACTATAAGGAGTATGAGGAAGACAACTTCGTGTACTTACTCTTGTATGTGGATGACATCCTCCTAGCGTCAAAGAGCAAACAACAAGTACAGAAGTTAAAGAAGGGTCTCAGCTCAGAATTCGAAATGAAGGACCTTGGAGATGCTAAGAAGATTCTTGGCATGGAGATAACTCGTGACAGAGAAAAAGGAACGTTAACAGTTTCTCAAGAAGATTATGCTTGGAAGGTTCTTGGTAACTTCAACATGGAGAAATCAAAGAGTGTTTCTACTCCTCTTGGAGCGCATTTCAGGCTGAGCTCAGCTACCGAGAAGGAAGCAAAGGAACAGGAACTCTACATGAGAGATGTTCCTTATCAGAGTGCAGTCGGGTCACTTATGTACTCGATGGTAGGCACAAGGCCTGACCTTGCATACGCGGTCGGGATGGTCTGTAGGTTCATGAGTAATCCAATCAAGATTCATTGGCAAGCAGTTAAGTGGGTCCTTAGGTATCTAAGAGGATCAACGAAGGTGAAGCTCTCGTTCTCAAGTGAGGGAAAGTTCTTAGTCAGAGGATACTGTGATGCTGACTACGGAGCTGATTTAGACAAGAGAAGGTCAGTTACTGGAATGGTATTTACAGTTGGTGGTAACGTTGTAAGCTGGAGGTCAAGTCTTCAGAAATCAATTGCTTTGTCAACTACTGAAGCTGAGTGGATAGCATTGGGTGAAGCGTCAAGAGAATCCATGTGGCTGAGAGGTTTTATAAACGAGCTGGGGTTTGAGGAAGATGTTGTAGAGGTCTTTTGTGATTCTCAAAGTGCAATCGCGCTCTCAAGGAATCCGATTCATCACGAAAAGACAAAACATGTGGATGTGAAGTACAATTTTGTACGGGAACTGGTCAGTGAGAAGATCATCGACGTTGTGAAGATTGCAACGAAGTACAACCCAGCAGATATCTTCACGAAGGTGCTACCAGTTGGGAAGATGAAAGAAGCTTTGAGGTTTCTCGGAATATCAGAAAACTAGACGTGGTGATCCTAAGTTATTCAGCCTGGTGGGTTTATCAGGGAGTTGATTTATGAAGCTTGATGGTTTACCAGGAAGTCATTGTGTTGGCAAGAAGAGTCGACGCAAGAAAAGGTGAATCTGAAATGTTCAGGTTCAGGAGGAGTTGGTCTTAAGAATCAGCAAGTGAAGTTGAAGTGAATGCTAATACATGGACAAGGAGGAGATTTGAAGGTTATGTCCATAGTATTAATGTATATGTGTTCTATACCGTGCCACCGGTTTACTCAAATCTAGAATAACCAGTTGGTTATCTAGAATCACGTGTTATGTCACGTGGAGGCGAGCAAGTGTGAAACGGTGATATATAAACCGTTTAGCTCGACCTTATCTTTAAGCTAGCAGTTAGAGTTGAGAGAGCTAAGAGATAGAGAGATCGGTGGCACTGAGTTGTAATCCAAGAGCTCAAGAGTAGAGCTGAGTAGTGGATTGTCGATCAAGGATCGACCCCAGGAGATATAGCGGCCTCTTCGAATTAGAGAGGTGCGGTGAACCTGGGTAATCATTCGTGTGTCTTCTTCTTCGTTCATTACGTTCTTAGATACTCAAAGAATCGAGTAGATTTAGGTTAATCGGAGCAAGAATCCTCACAGCGGGACTCGTAATGTGCCCTGCAAAGCACACTGACGGAATGTTAATGTTCTGACGTGACATGCGTCTTTAGTTTGTAGTCTGTACCTAACACATTTACCCATGAGATCATTGAGATGGAAGAGTGTTTGAGTATCATACCTTTGAACCATATAACATGATGCCAAAACACTAATTGGAGAGGAGGGTAAAGATGAACCCATGTCATGGCTGAGTCAAAAGTGTCAGAGGCCACTGCCTCTCCAACCTTCCATTGATACAGCTCATCTTCCTCAGAGAGGAACATTTGCTGAGCACTAGACAAACTTGTTTTAGGAACAGAATAATAGGATTTCTGCTACGAGAATGAGAAAGCCACAATTTTGACCATGTTAAAGCGTCCCTTACAACCTCATTAATCTCAGGCAGTCCCGAGACTCTCGATCCCATAGGAATCGTGATATCAATTAATGGGCCTAGAGAATTCCGATTGTCGTGCCAAAAACTACAAATAATGCCTGATCCAACGTTACAAACGACAAACTAGTGAGCTATTGGCCTCAGCTTACATAAGCTTCTCTAAATCCAACTCCCCGAGGATATATTCTCTTTTTGGTAATTGTTTTATTTTGTGGCAATAAATGTTTGACATTGTATTCAATCTAAAATTTGAAGTGATTTGATTTTTAAAGAGGTTTTAGATGATTTTAAGAAATTGCAGACAATAAAATGATTTTTATTAAACCACTCTAGAATATCACCTAAACTATGCGATTTAAGTTTTATTTTTTTTTAAATTAAGAAACTCCACCCAAACACTCTAAAATCACTTGAAAATTTTAAAATACCACAACTTCAAATATTTTCAATAACTTCGATTTCAGAGTACTTTATAAAATGTCAAGTTCAATAACACTAAATTTTAAATGAGTTTTTAAAATTCAAGTTTCAATAACGGTGGATTTGTCATTTTAACACAAATCACTTAAAACTCTCAGTTGAATACACTCTTTTTAGTTACATGTCTATGTAATAAGTTCATGTAATGTGTGATTTCTTGCACAAACAGAAGATCCCAATTTCATGATTAGTTTTTTCATTCTTTCTTATCAACTGTTTACATTATTTTTCTTGCTAAGACAACATTTACATGATTCGATGTAGTTTTTGTACAATACACAATGATTCATCATGTTCCACATTGTGGTTTATTCACTTTTGCTTAATCTTTTTCCAGCAAAAACATTCAACAACGTTGGTATCAGAAATCGATGACGTCATACTCCAGTAGTGTTGAATCGTTTGATGATTGTAGTTTTGAAGCTACAGAAATCAATGTAGATCTTGAATCCAAGTTTGAGTTTTGTTGAGGATTCAAATCGAATCCGTCTAGTCTTTTGCTAATGTTTGTGCTATGGTTAATAATCAACTATTCTTGATCAATACAATCACCATATCTAAAGAGTGTTTACCATTACATTCTTAAACCAATCGCCATGTATAATAATAAAGGGATTTTGATCATCCATAAAGGTTCATGATTCAAACCCAAAGAGAATAAATAATTTACAGATCACTCCCTATTCATTGTTCATTGACCATTCTGCATGAACGAGGGGTTTTTCAACTGTGACACAACCGTCTCTCTAAAACTCTTAACCTTCACCAAACAGAAATGAGTGCAAACTGTTCCCTAACCGGAACCGACCCGGGTCATTTTCAATAAGTAATAAACCGGTCTAGAATCAGTTCCTCTTCCTTGTGCTACTATCCCCAAGCGCCCATACCTTTTCCGAATGAGCCACTGTTGAATCTAGCATTATCATTTTCATCATGGTCAACGAGCTTGAATTTCTAAAAATTAATTAATTTTTTTTTGTGCAACCTTTCATTTCATTATCTTAAACTTCAAACATACAATAGCTAGAGAGAATTATCCATCCTCTTTGATTACAACAATGAAACTTAAAAACAACATAAGTTAAAACAGATAGCTCCTCCGAAGAGATTGACAGCGAAAATGAGACACTGCTCAAATGCGTCGGGAGATTCACGGTAAAACCGGATTCATAAATCATAGTCACTTTACATTGTGACGTTGAAAACCAACCCTTACCTCCAGAACACATCACAAAGACAAGTCTAGTTGCATCTTCTGGTTCCGTATAAACCGATACACGAGATAGCAAAACGGTGAAGGAGTTGAAAAGCTTTTCCGATATTTCAATCGGGATATGACGATCTCTCATGGAGAGAAGAGGTGGTGGAAAAGTTCTCTCCTCTGAAAAGGAGGAGGTGGATAAGGATCTCTCTTGGTCCTGTCGAGAGGAAGATTTGATAAATTTATCAGCAGAGTATAATCTAAGAGGACTGCAAGATTGGAGCTTTAGGAGTCTCAAATTTGGAGATGATACTGAACATACTCTCGAACTCGAAATAGCTAGCTTTGGTCGACACCATGGAGACATGTGAGATAGAGCAATTGGATATAGAGCCTCACTCACCAAATGACGGTGGATAATAGATGAATCTGACGACGTAGCTCGAGCCACCTTCAGACCGGTGTAAAAGCAAAGGTGCTTGACGGGATTTGGCGGAAAGGCGGAATCTTTGGCCAAGAAGCGACTCCGGACCCCAATATTACCGTATCGGAGCCAGAGAGCATTTATGAAACCATAGTTAAACCGCTTGTTACCTGAATCTGTCTTGCTAAGAGAGTAAGAGCAAACACCGGACTTTGTTGCTGAGAAAGGTAATGGCCGTGACAGGGGATTGGTCTTCGGGTCTTCCGGAAAGGTTCGATTCGCCACAGAGCTTGAAGAGTAAAACTCAGAGCAAAATGTGCTTGTAGATCTAGTGAATGAACGACGGAGAACACCGACGAGGAAGCTTAGTTCACGATGAGGCAAGCTAAAGTAGATCTTCCCCGTAGAGAGAGAGGTCATCGCCAAAAGGGACGAAGAGATATGCAGATCTGGCTGTACGGCAACTTTCGGCGAACTGGATAGAGCATTACAAACACAACCCTCAAAAGTCAGATCTAAGACTACCATAGCTGTGGTGGCCGGAGTTGGACTGGAAATGAGCAACAGGAGCCAACTGGCTTGGATATGGCATGTACGACAACTTGCACAGCTTTTGGTAAAAGAAGAGCTAATGAAACCCAAGTATAATAGAAAAACATGGAGAAAATGAACGAAAGAAACAAAAAAAGAGCTAAAGAAGAAAAACGGAGGTGAAAGACAGTGACGCCGGCGAGCTAAGGAGCTGCCGGCGTCGGAATCCATAGCGAATGAGGGTGCTTCGATATGTGTGCCTGGGAGAAAATATTATTTAATAAAAATTTAATTAATATATACAACAAAATCAACTACTTTTTTATTTTAAATTACTAACATTAATAACTCTATAAACTAATAAAATTTCATAGTCCCAACATTATCAATTTATAAATTTCATAGTCTCTCTCTCTCTCTCTCTCTCTCTCTCTCTATCTATCTCTCTCTCTCTCTATTTACTTCCAATCTCAATTGGTCTGTGTTATTCGAGCTAATCACTCTTCCTGATACGCCCTAAAATAGGGAAGGATCACTCAATCGGACTAAGGGCATATGAGCTCGCCAAAAGGGAGAACTGGTGGATTGAACGGTGACACAAGAGGTGCGGAAAGTCTCTTGATACTACCAGACTTCAGTTGTTGCTTGATATGACGCACAAGTCCAACAAAAAAAGGGTTTCTATACGTTGTTTGATATGACGCACAAGTCCAACGAAATAGAGATTTGTTTACTCGGAGATAACCTCACCAAGAAACGAAAATGTTCTACAAAGAACAAAGAAATAAACTCAAATAAAAGAGAAAAATGAATGCTTTATTTCGTGGCTCATAGGCCCTATTTATAGGATTACAAGTTATAGAAATCCAAAGAAGAATGTGCTAAAAATAAGGCATTGAAAATAGAAACAATGACTTGACTAAATAAAGTCTTTAACTGAAACTTGGACTGCCTCTTGATATAGCCACGACCAGGACTTTGAAAATTGAAGAATATGCTCCTGATATGGGCCAAAACATGTCTCTTTAAGGCCTGGTCGAAATCCATCTTTTTTCTTTAGCCAATATTTATTAGTTTCTCCATTTGGTCCAAACAAGTCTGTTTTTGATTCTTTTTTTGTAAACCATCAATCCCAAGACTTTCTTGGACATTTAGAACATGAATAATCACCTTTGGCATGATTGAATTGGTCGTTGGTTCATCAAAAAGAAGGTTAGCCATTTCCAGCTTCTCGGGTGGTCTGAATTCGCGAGAACTGAAGATTACCTGATTTGTAAATGGCATAACTGTCACATATGAACTCCGTTTGATCTGATTCTTCTTCGAGGAGCTCTGTAATTGAGTTGCGAACATTATCCAAGAGATTTCATGCGTAGAAGCCTTGCGGTTTGGAAGATATGAGTCAAACAATGAACATATATCTTTACTACTTCTCATGATCAAGCCATGCATGTCTGTTTTGCATGGTGCGCTACCCAAGGGCACATCACTTCCTTTGTCCTCTTTTTGTTTCGATTTTTTGTGTAAGATTTCAGATGATAGGAGTCTTCGACGGAACCCATTAGATGCGATTAAAACCTTTGTTTTGGTTGTTATTTAGACTGGATTGCAGTGAGAGGTCTCGAATCTTATAGATCGGCGATGTGGCTTGTCCACTTTGTCTCTTGACTGTTTCTTTTAGTTTTACATTTGTTTTGTAACTCAGTTTTCTCTTCCTTCCTTCCGTTCATTTTATTGGTTACAACTTTGTCTGTGTGGTTGTTTCATATCCAAGTTTGCATGTCTTTGTTCTTCCTTGGCGCATATGGGTTCTTCCGGATTCAATCCCTTAATAATATTCTTGTCACGAGATTGGTTTTCCTGGTAAGGATCGTAACTACACCTTGTTTTCTCCCGAGAGATCTGATCGTGGTCTTGCTTTCTAGGATTTTGTTTCTTAAGGCATTTCATCCGTCAACTTCTATCGACATCGCCACGACATGATGATTGGTTTTCAACCTTTTGTTTCTATCTTGCGGGTTGGAAACTTTGGTAGACGTGCTTGATAATATTAGAGACTAAGTCTCCTACATCGATAGTTGGAAGAGATCATAAGTAATATATAATATAGATGTGCCAATCTAGTTATCACCAATTGGTTTTAGATTGGAAGTCCATCTAACTTAGCATGGTATCAGAGCCCGGTCCAAATAGTCCAACCCGATCCACATTGATCTGGTCCAAAGTTAAGTTAGATGAACTTCCAACCTAAAACTAATTGGTGATAAGTTGATTGATACATCTATCTTATATATTACTTAGAATTTCTTCCAACTATCGATGTGAGAAACTTAGCCTCTAATACTTCCACTTGAGATGATGGCCTTTGAGCCAGAATGTTGTTTAGGCTTTGTTTGTCTGTCTCTCATCTTCTTATAGTTTCTATTTCCTTAGTCTTTGTTTCTATCTCTGTTGTTAGGTCTTTTTTCCAAATGAATTTGTTTTCTTGCTGATTTTGTGTGTTACTAAAGTGTCATTCTTTCCTTTTATTCTTCTTTGAAAATAATATATTTTAGTGTTAAATGATATCAAAATCTAAAGTTTCACTCAAATATTATAAAAAAACATTTCTTAATTTTTTTATCAATTTACATTTTATGGTTTTATAAAAAAACAAAACATCTTAAAATTTAAAGTATTAAAAATAGAGGAAGTATGAAATTTGAATTGGCATCATTAATCAGGTTATAAATAAATATTTAAATTGTTTACATTTCATAAATTTTGAGTCATAGCTGGGCTTACATTGAAGGTCCAAATGTTTCAGAAACAGGCCCAATGATTTAAGAAAACCCACCCAAATAAAACCCTAAACGGCTGAGAGTGTGAATATATATTTAGGTCTAGTCCTTTCCTCCCCCGTCGCCGCAACAAAAAAGAGAAACGCAATAGGCTTCTTGTAACTAACTTCACTGCAACATGGTAAGTCTTTCTGTTCCACCATAGATCTGTCGTTGAATAGGATACTATCACAGCTCGCAGATATGATGGAAAGATTTTGTATTGAATCCGTGGTTTGTTTTTCCAGACTTTCAAGCGCAGGAACGGTGGCAGGAACAAGCACAACCGTGGTCATGTGAAGCCCATCAGGTGTTCCAACTGCGGGAAATGCTGTCCCAAGGTTGTGTTCATTCTCCTGCTAATCAATGTCCGGTAGCTAGATCTGTCTGAATAGTTTGATCTGATTATGTTCCCCCCTGTTGATATAATAGGATAAGGCTATCAAGAGGTTCATCGTCAGGAACATCGTTGAGCAGGCTGCCATCAGAGATGTTCAAGAAGCCAGTGTCTACGATGGTATGTTGTTTAATCATTCTCGTTAATACTACTCTCGTCTGTGATTAGATTGTCGTTGATGATGTAGTTGTTTTGGTTATTTGTAGGTTACACTCTTCCCAAGTTGTACGCCAAGACGCAGTACTGTGTCTCATGTGCTATCCACTCTCACGTTGTGAGAGTCCGTTCCCGCACCAACCGTAGGGTTCGTACCCCTCCCCCACGTTTCGTCAGACGCAAGGTAATCTCTCAATACCGTAACTTCTTATATACATGCTCTTGCTAATGTTTCGAAAATGACATTTCTTTGTAGTAGAGTTAGCTGAATAAAAAATTGTGTCTTGTTTTGGTATATCTTTAGAATTACATTAGAACGTATGCTGTACACTTGTAGTTGTTTCAAATTGGTCTGTGCTTTGATGCAAAGTTTCTTCCTTTGATTGATTGTATAGTATCTTTTGTTAGATGCCTTAAGATGGTGTATGTTTTGCCTTTTGATTACGGTTAGACAGCAGAAGTTGTTTTGAAGTATGATTCTTAGTTGCACTTACTGCAACGAATAGTGATTGCTGCTTGATTTCATTAGTCTCGCCAAGTAGATTAGAATTTGAGAACTACCCTATTTTGTTTCTATTAGTTTTTTTTAAAACTCTTCTATGTTTGTTTCTTTTTTATCTTTAACTGAATGGTTTATCGCAATGATTAATTTTTAGGAGGATGCTCCCAAGCCCGGACAACCTGGTCAGGCTGCTCGCCCTGCTGGTGGTGCCCCTGCTGCTCCTCGTGCCTAAAAACTGCTAGAAGCTGGCAACTCAAACTTCTTTATATTCTAGTTTCGGTCTCAGGGTTGTCTAGAATATTTGAAGATGTTTTCTACATTTGGTTAAAGATAGTTTTGTTTTGGATCTTTGAATGCTTTGAGACTATTTATCAGCTTGTTTTGACATTTGGCGTTTCCTCTTTTTGTTTCATGCAAATCTATTCTTTCAGAAGATTCACTCGCTTTAAATGATACTGGTCTCTCTAACTTATGATGCTCAAAGCTTGAGCTGAACAACTTGTATTGTATAAACCGGACTGGCCGGTCGAACCAATTGATGTTGATCTCAAAAGTTTTAGCGGTTATGTTCCTTGCATGACAACCACTCAAAAGGGGCGCCTGATCACTGATGAGATGTGCTGATGGGTTCTGTATTACAGAAAATCAAGAAACCAATAAAAATGGTACCTAAAGAGAGCCACTAGTTTGAGGTCAAATCAAGGATACAAAAGATATTCTGAAACGATTAAATGAGTTGCATACCTTCATCAAGCCCTAATGCATACACCATTACAAATGTGTAGTCAACCGTTAACAACAACTTTGTTGAGTTGTAACTATTTTGCAAATATTCCTTTACAAACCATTATAACCCTCAATTTCAAATGACTTGTGCAAGAAAAAAACATTTGGCCGTAACTGGTTTTAAATTTTATGAATACGATGAATGAGATGAACTGCAAAAAGTGAAATGCAAAAAATAGAATGATAGCAGTTAAAGGAATAAGATGAATATAATTACAAATACTTATGTAACATAAATGGTAGCCTTTCACAGGAACGTGTTGGAATGGAAATAAAATTTAATTTAATTTAAATTATTATGTTTAAATGATAAAAAAATATTAATTTATCTTTCTATTTCAACTATTCCACCTATTCACGAGACTTTTTATTTCTGAGTGATTTTAAACTTCATTTCATCTCTTTCCATATTCCATTTGAAATTATTGGAATACACTTTTTTTTTCATTCAACTCAAATGGAAACTATTTTGTGGAATCTCCCTAAATGGGCTCATTTCACAAAATTTTATTCCAAAAAAATAGATAACCAATTGCACCTTTTATATACTATTATTCAAGTGGACCTCCATAAAACATCATTACTTTTGAGTCTATAAAAAAATCAAAATATTAATATCTATTTATTTAGTTATTTTGTATTTATTTTACGATCTATTGTGATATGTGGAGTTTGGTCTTTCAATTTTTTTTTTGATATTTTTCCTTCATAGACTCTATTCCTTTCTCTCCTATTTTTAATTATTATTTTTATTATAACATTTAAAAGACTATGGGAATTCACTGATGCAGATGATTTTACAATATATTGTGATATGTGTAGTTTGGTCTTTCAAAATTGTTTTTGATATTTTTCCTTCGGAGATTCTATTCCTTTCTCTCCTATTTTTAATTATTATCTATACTAGAGGTTTTACCGCGCTACGCGCGGTTTATTTGTCTACAATTTTTTATATATTTTATATGTTAAATGTTACGCAAAAAATCAATTTTTATAATTAATTAATTTTATTTTTGTGTTATATTATATTATTTAATTGTTTCGATGTAATATTTGACAAATTAAAATGAAATATGATAATTTCTTATAAACAATTAATTAACGTTTATATGCTTAAATCATCTTAACTTGAGCATTTTTTTCAAAGAAATACATTATTCAGACAAAATGCTAGAATTCTCTTATATGTAGCATCCAAAAACAATTACACAAACCATCTTTCTCTATTTAAGTAGAAATTTTTATTATGTTGACATGTAGTGTTTTTAATAAAAAAAAAACATTTATGTATAGATGAACAGCTGACAAAAAAATACATTTATGTATTTTAGGATAAGTGTATTTATTATTTTAAATGTATTATTAGAAAATATTAAATATTTTAATATGTGAAAATAACTTAGTATATGAGTTATATGTCATCTTATGTTTTATTATTTTGGAATTTAATTTTGAAGTGCACTTGAATGTTATATTGGATAGTTTTATGTTCGGACGCAAATGATAGAATACAATTAGTTTAAATATTAAAATAATTTGACTGAAAAAAAGATCAAATGGCAAAATTACAACAAATATACGAAACTAAAAAATGAACTAATTGAATTTTAAAATCATTTACTTAAATACTTTTCATATCGAACACTCGTATATATAAATTAATTATGTAGAAATAAATTTTAAATTAATACTTTTTTACTATCATTGTTATAACACACATAAAATAAAATAATTTTCAATGAGCTTCTTTGAATGGAAAATATATATTGGGTTCCTATGTCTTAATTTCATCAATGACTGGTTTTATTTTATCCGGTAAACATAGAAAGTACAATGTTTTTACTATGTATGTATGGTAATAAACAATTAAAATTGTGCTATATACATAACACAATCCAATATACATAGTGAAGCTATTTATATTACATTGTTGCCTTATTTTTCTTCTGATAATAATGACATATATTTTTAGCGTTAAACTTATCAACAAAATAATCATAATGTGTTTCATACTTTTTTTCCTTCATCATAGTGTAGAACTTGAAGTCCTTCTCCATGATCTACCCATTTAAGAATCATCTTAACCACAATACTAAATGATTATAACTTAGAAGTGTCATAATTCATCATGAAAGAAGGTTAATATTCTCATTTTAATACTACTTAGGTTTATAACTTATGAGTCTATCAACAATCTGAGAGAAGACGAAAGTCTAAACTGCTAGTGACAATTGAAAACACTCCCAAAAATTATAAGATACCGTACATGGTAGTTTCATTATTATTTTTTTTACCTTTAGTTATTTTCTGTTAATGTTTGTTATCGAGGATTTGGTTTTTCCGATCATTCATACTTTATGATTATCTAAAAATTGGCATGTATTTTGTCATTTATAAATACCATAAAATGAAATTTCATCAAATTTTCCTCCAAAATTTCATTGTGTTGGTCATTATGAAATTAGATAACTTGCCTTTAATCATTTATCTCTGATTTTTAAATAGTATGATCGAAAATAGTCAGCTGCAAAAATATTAAATAAAATTATTAATATTATAAACTTTCTGACTAATATTAAAACTACTTGTAAGCTCTTGTTTGTTAGAATGTCTTTTTAGTAGCTTTTGTCCCTAAAACTTAAAATCATTAGAGATCTATGAAGGAAAATACTACTCTTTTGTATTTTTTAAAATGATGATGCATATTTCTTTATATTGATTTTTATTAATGTGTATTATTTTTTATATTTAAATAAATAGTAAAACAAAACCCAAAACAATAAAAATTATTTATTATATGTGAAAAACTTGTAACATCAATTTAAATACAGAAAGATAAAGTATATATATATATCAACAAAACATGATACTGTTGGGCAGAAAAACATAAAAAAAATCATGCAGCTTATTTACTTATCTACTAAATTAAAGAGTTAAACTTATTTTGTTAGATTGTTTGACATCTTCTATAGGTTCATATAACTGTTGAGAAAGACAAAACCTATCATAAAAAGATGAGTCACGAACTTGTGTCTATAACATGCATATACATTGCGATATTTTTGTCACATTGAACAATCACAAAAATCAATGTGAAAATGTGAACTATAATATTTAACATTTCTACCAAAAAAAAGATGTGGACTATTGCCATCTACCCCGACCCATCTTGTTGCCAGTAAACTTCAACCATTACTCCAATTGAATTTTCTGCGTTTGGTTTCAAGGATCCCACCAAATCTGGCTCCCATTGGTATCCATATATATATCTACAATGATCATATAATTTAGTGGAATTCCTCATCTTTGTTGCATTTTATATTTATATCTGCTATTAGATTTCCCTTTAAGTGAGATGCCAGATTCTAAATCGAGGGTGACCATGGTTCTTGCAGCGGTTGCACTTTCTAGTTTAGCCCGTCTAGCGATGTTCAGAAACACTTTTTCAAGAGATGCAAGCCCGAGCTGTAAGTCCGAGTTTCTAAACTCAGTTTCCCCATTTTTTAGCTCCTCAAAAATATTGCAGAAATGTCTAGAGATAATATATAGTACATTTCTTACCGTAAGAAATGTCTCTTTGTCGTGGGGGATAACAAAAATCAAGAAAGCCTTGTTTTGGATCTGTAGGCTCAACTTTCAAGTGCTTCAAATAGTATATTAGTAATTAAGGTAAGCTGGCCGGTAAAAACATAGTTGGGTCTTTATAATACCTCGTTAAAAAAAATCACTTCAGTGGCTCGTGCGAAGCTCCAACACCGATGCTATAGTCCTTTTTTGCTTTCAATGAAGCTAATGGTAGCAAAAAAAAAACAGTGCCGTAGTGGGAGTGCAATTAAATTCTTAATCTCTCTGTGTCAAGGAAAATAAAATTTAAATTTTGTGATATAAAGTCAGAAACTAATATTAACAAACCTTCATGGTTCCGCGTACACTAACCCAACATCCCAGCTGATGACTGCAATAAAAGAATAAACGAAAGTGAAACCACCAAAATCAGATTTCGTGTTTTTAGTTTATAATATAAACAGAGAGCAGTCGTTTAACCACATATACCATTTTTATTTGCTCTATTTTGGTGATATACTTCTTGGTCATCTTCCTCATTATCATCCTCATCCTCATCCTCATCCATCTGAAGGTCATTTGTGACAACAACTTCATCCCAATGGTTGATCTGCATAAGAAACAGTAGATGGGTTCAAATCGTGGAACTTAATTAAGAAGCAATCAGAACTGAAGATGAAATGAAAAGGTGCACATCCCACCTGATATCATAGTCGTGCTTTAGCCTTGGAGTTTAATCACGCTGGTGCTTTTGGGGATAACGATGTGAGGAACTTTGGTCTTGAATCTCACCGTATATATAGCTAGGTTGGGGAAAGGGAAGAAGTTGAAGAGGGTATTGTGTTGAATGGTACAGTTATTGATCTTGATAGTGGGGAGGTCGATCGGCGAAGACAATATCTTCGACGCCGTAGAGTGCAAAGGAAAAGTCACCGACAAATATTTGAGGAAGAGACGATAAGATTGTGTGTTAACAAAAGGAATGAGCTGACGTGGTAAGTTAATGGCATATGAATGGCTGATTTTTTTATCTGACGTGGACATGCTCTTCTTTGGGCATATCTCCCTTTTAGTATTGTAAGATTATTAAAACAGAAACATTGGATTGGACTTAACCTTTATTTTGTAAGTTTTTAAATTAAATACATCTTTCTACTTTATAGTTAAACCTACACTAAATCACTAATTTTATTTCTTTATACTACTATCAATGCTTCCAAACAATATATTTTTTTCTTTATACTATTTTTCCTGTTTCCAAACAACATTAACACTAATCTTGTATCCAAACTATATAAAACATTAGAACTCATTTTTTAATAATTTCTAACAATTTTCTTTCAAATTATTTAAATAAATAAAATAACTGAAATTTTTTAATAATTTATAAAATAATGAAAATAAATTTTACTTATTTTAACAGGTTTAAATACTACAAAAACATTTTAATCAATAATAAATTAATTAAATTAACAGATTATCTTATTTATATTACTAAATAATAGTTATATCATTTATTTAAGTAACTTAATAATTCAATAATAGCCATTATATATATATAAACGTTATACATTGCACAATAAATCTTACACATTGCACAATAAATATAATAACAAAAGTAATTATGAAAAATGTTCAAAATATATGTTATCTAAATAAAAATGCTTAACAAGAAATTTAAACCGATTATAATATAAATATTAACAAGATAAATTACACAACACAATTATAATAAAATTAATTAAACAATATAAAAAGGAGTAATATGATCAAAACATATTTATAGTTGTTAATTATCTTATATCTATCATTTTCTCTATCAAAATTTTGTAGAAACGTTATAATTTCATAAAATTGCAAAACAATGAACTATAAAATTTAGATTAAAAGGTAAAAATTATGAAACTATAATGATATAAATCAAATTGGATTTAGGGTTAGTCTCGGGTTTTAATGATTTTTCAAATATGAATATTTTTAAAAACTTAAATCAAATTATCGGATGACCAGATTAACCGATTTGACCACATGTTCGGGTTGAATTTAAAAGAACTGATTTAAATGCAAAAATATTTTAAATACACAAAATTCTTACAAATTAACAAACTATTTGTTAAATTAATAATGCTTAAAATAATCTGCGTTTGCAAAGCGCGGATCAATATCTAGTTTTTATTATAACATTTAAAAGACTGGGAATTCACTGACAGATGATTGTGCAACAAAAATATCATATTATTAACAAAATAAACACAAGAAATAAAATTCAAGCCTCATAAATCACGAGATAACTAAACTCCCACGTAACCACATTGACCACAGCCATTATTCATTTGTGGCCCCCTATCCATTTCAACCCCTCCACATACACACCACATGTATGTTTACTATATAATATACCACAATATGCAATCTAATTTACTTGGAACTAGAACGAAAACCAAAAGATGGGTCTAAGAGCACTGCCTCTTCAACATAATAGTGGATTCATCTCCACGACCAAAGTCCCGATCTCAAGAACCTCGCAGAGATTAAGCCGGAACCCTAGATGGGTCGTGGTGTCGGCCAAGCAAGAGAAAGATGAGGAGAAGAAGAGGGAAGATGAGACTTCATTGTTCACCAGACTAACAGATGCGTTGGATTTCGCACAGGTTCGGTCGGAGAAAGACGCCAAGCTTCTCTACGAGGCCCGTGAAGCCACCAAATCTGGTGGCAAGATGAGCAAAGAACAGGTCGGTCTACTTAATTAACCACACCACTTTCCAACCTTCATGTGAATAAAGCTTGCTTTATTAATTTTATTTTTTAAACCATGTTTGATAGATTCGTAAAGTTACCGTCGACTTATGTTTAATACATTCGTAATGCTGCAGTATGGGGCGTTGAGAAGAAAAATCGGAGGGACATACAAGGACTTCTTTAAATCCTACGTTGAAGGTAGACTCTAAATAACTATTTTATTTGGAAAAATGATGATGGTTTTATTTGTTTTGAATATTTGAAATGATTTTAAATTGTTGTTTATATAAATGTGATAGTGGATGGAGAATATGTGGAGGAAGGATGGGTGGACAAAACATGTAAGATATGCAAAAAGGACACAAAGGGTGAGGCAAGACAAGTGGACAAGGCAGGGAGATATGCACATGTCTCCTGTCTTCAAAACCCCTCCAACTCTTCTGGAAATTTCTTCACCAGACTCTTCTCAAGATGATCAATCTCCCAAATCATATACATGACTGTATTTGTTTCTGTTTTTTTATAGCTAAGTAATTCTTGCAATTTTGTGTATCTTACAGAAATCGAAATTATACACATGCCAAAACAAAAATTATGTTTATTGGGATCTTTAGAAACAAAGACATAACGATATCACTAGAAACTAGTTACAACTTACAAGTCTTCCTCAGAATATCCGGCTCATCTCCACTGTCAATCTCATGGCTCTCTTCATTATACATGGGTTTTAATTCCATACGCTGATATATATATATTTATGATTAATTATTAAATTTAAATTTTGTTTTTCATAAATACAAGAACTTTCTTGAGATTTTGGGACTACTGTGTTTATAAGCATCTACAAAAACAAATACTACTTGCAGGCCTTCGTTACCACATAAGAACGCAGCATGTTCATACATATAGAAAACTAACCATCTCCATCAGTCCTTTATCCGTTGCAAGCAATTGATAAATTAAAAAGAAAACAAATAGTGGGAAAGTAATCGATACTGCATTATATTAATTGATACCCAGAAAAGAATGACTTGCCTTTTGACACACCTTTCAGAGAAGTAATGCCTCATTTCTAATACGGGAAGAACGAAACATAGATGGAAGAATATTCTAATACGTTTGGTGCTAATGCATTATCCTGCTAACTCCAAGTAGAGTTTCACCAACCAATAAAATTTCATATTCATATTCGATATTTTTAAAAAATGAGAACAAAATATTGTTAATTTATATTATATTTGTAAAATAAAAAAATTAAAAAATAAATAAAAAATAATATAAGTTACAATTTTTTTAAAAAAAAATATTTTTAACGTCTCGTCAGCAAAACACTAAACCCTAAATCATAAACCCTAAACGTTTGGGTAAACCCTAAACCATTGAATAAATCTTAAACTCTAAATCAAAAACATTAAACACTAAAACACTCAAGGGTTTAGGATTTAGGGTTTAGTGTTTTAGTGTTTAGTGTTTTGATTTAGAGTTTATGATTTATCCAAGAGTTTAAGTTTTACCCAAAGATTTAGAGTTTAAGATTTAATGTTTAGGATTTAAGGTTTATGGTTTAGGGTTTAGAGTTTAGGATTTAATGTTTTGCTGATGACGGTAAAAATTTTAAAATATACTTTTTAAAATATATTTTTTCCTGTAACTACTACTATGTTTATTTATTTATTTTTTACATTTTTATTTTAAAATCATAATATAACTTCACAATATCGAATATGAAATAACACAATCTTATTGGTTGATGAACCGAGAGATTCATCCTAGGGGGTGAACCTAAGAATAAGTCCTCCAAATATATATAAGAAAAAAGTTCTCTGGCTACACAAACTATGGGGTAATGTATCTGAAACCCCCTAAAGTACTAAAATGTGTCCTATACTAAGTCAACTCACTGAAACATATTGAATTCAACACTCGAGGTGTGATTAGATCTAATTCTAATCAAAAGTTCTTGTTGCTCAATCGAATTCTTTAAAATTTTATTTGATCCAACCCCAAATCCAACTATTAAGATGACCCGACCCGGCCCTTATCCTCTAACTGTTTCGTTTTCTCTGCGGTATGTCACGGCCCGTTTTAACCCAAAACGTCCATGAAGACAACCAAAGATCGGGTCGGGCCAAAGGTGAATCAAGCCCCCTCCACTAAGTATTTTCTTAAGCTTTAAGTCTTTTGTAAAATATCTTAGGTATGGAGAAGTGTAGAGAAGTGTAAAGAAGTGTAGAAAAGTGTAGAAGGTTGTGGAACACTTGAGAAGAAGTTTCACAACCGTTAGATCGGTTTGATCTGAACCGTTCGTTGAGGAAGAGAAAGTGTATATAAAGGGGATCACCCCTCACTTGTAAAGATACCAAGCTTTAATAAGAAAACACTTCTACAAACTCTCTCTCTCTAAAAACGTCCATACTCTCTCTCTAAGTGCTGAGCGAGTTGTCCAAAAGGCTGACTTAGCAAACCACAAGGGTGAAAGTTGCTAAGGCCGCACGATCTGATTGGAGTGAAGAAATCAGCCCGTGACAGGTAGCTCTCAAAATCCGAGAAAAAAAAAGAAGAAAGAAAGATTAATGAACGGAAGTATTTCTAGAAAGATCAGAACACCTCTATAACTTCACCTTGCCTTATCTCCGGTGAGGTCAACAGAGATCTTCAGATGCATCAATACCATCTCCTCATCTTCCTTCTTCTTCTCCGTCTCAAAGATCACGCAGCCAACAGATCCCTCTCCATTGCTGGAGTCGCGGCGACAGCTCGGCTATGGAATCTAAGGATTATAAAAGCTGTGTGTAGAGACGAATCTCCAGTGAAGATCGAAATTGGCGTAAAGAGAGGTGTGGATGAAGAAGAAATGGACAAGGATGAGAAACTGAAATTCTCAGTTTCATTGTTAAAAATTGCACATAATCAAGCTACACTAACTAGAACACACAGTAACACATGGATATTTCTTTTCAACGACTAGATTAATCATTTTAAAAGTAAATACAAGTTCTTTTTAAAAGCAATCTTTCAAGCCAGCTCAAGACAAACTTTGACTAGTCTCACTCGTTCACAGACTTGAAGTAGTCTATGAACCGCTCAAGCTCTTAACCCCTAGTGGCTTTGCTTCACCTTATTCGGACTTGCAAACCTCCTATTGCTAAAAACTCTCTCTGTGTGTTGAACGGCCACGCAGTGCCAAGACTCCTCTTTATACTCTTAGAGGAAAAGCCCAAGATGTAAAATCTATCTAATGGAAACTTTCCATATCTATTCCTTCAGCGAATAAGCCAATCTTCCTTTCCTCTAAGCTCGATTGCTTCTTCTTCAATACTTTCTTTAAACTGACTTATTCAGTAAATCTTCCTTGAATGCTCGTTAACAGACTCGACCAACTCTGGTATCCTTGTCTGATGTCGTAGTTCATGTCGTGCTTCATGAACTACTACATCTCCGTCTTGACCATACATCTTCAATATCCCCCTTTTTAATCCTTGCGTCTCACAAGTACCTAAGATGAAGTCACATACAAAACACAGGGACTCGCAACAACCAAGAGCAAACTCACAAAACATAGAGCAACCAAAAGCATACTTATATTATCCTAATAATTGGGTTCAAGTATTTAATACATCTTAACAAAGACAACACACATAAATACTCCCCCATGAACCATGATCAGTCTGAATAATAGGATAAAAACAATTGCAGCAAGTGGTGCAATCGCAAAGTACATAAACCGATAACAAAATAAAAAAAGTTGCTCCCCCATAAACTTAGCCCTTCTTCATCTTAATCCTCATCTTCTCCCCCTGCTTGAGAGCGCATGGGTTAAAAACAAATGTAAACGAAAGAGTCCCAACTAGAGAAGGAGTTACTAACCTGCAACAGAGCGACTCAGATCCTGGACAATGTCAGTCAGTGCTTGAAGAGCTCGGGTCGTTTGCTGTAAGACGGCTTGGAGATCTTCCTGAGTGAGTAATCCTTGAGGTATGGAGACAGATCCAAGGTCATGCACACTGAAGCATCTTGGTCCAGTTTTGTTGCTTGGAGTTGGAGCAATCAAGGATGGTGGCATAGGAGGCGGCATGCGAGTTGATCGAGATGACAGTTTTCCTTCCCCTCCCTTCTTTGCCTTACCCTTTGCCTTGGCGATGCGCTGTTCGTATATCTCACCAACTCGTTTGTCTTTTGTGTAGACCACTGGACCCTGAGCTTTCTCACCCGAGAGAAGAGATATGCGGTGTTGCTTCTGGAGAATGATCATGATTAGGCGAGGAAATATCAGCCATCTACAGTCATTCTTCTGCACCATACCAAGATTCATGACTTGCTTGAAGATCAATCTTCCCATGTCAACGCGGATTCCTCGAGCCATCTTGTAGATTAGGCGTGCCCTATCAATAGACACATGGGTCTTGTGTGTAGACGGAATCCAGTTGTAGGCAGCAATGATCATGAGAGCACCATAGCGTGGAGAAAGATCAGTCGTAGTCAGATTATCCCATTCCTTTCGAGTTCCTTCAGTGAGAAACTCAGCCAACTCAGACTTGGAGATGCCATCAAGAGTAGTTTCTTCATCCACTTCATCTTCATCCAGTGGTTCGAGATTCAGAACCTCATTGATTAATGTTGGCGATAAGTTATAGGAGTGACCACGCACCTGCACCTCAATTTCCTCTGCATCTGCTTCAACCTCTGTGACAGGAAGACCCGCATAGAACTCAGCAACTACTGGTTCAACAAAGTTGCCAAGCGATGATACTGTTGTTCCCATGGAGCCCTTTGTAATGATCTCTACATAGCCCCATTGATCCTTCTTCGTCATGTCCACCGGTCGCTCAGCAATGATACTCCGACGAAGAAATTGCTCAACCCTCTTGGTAACCGGGGAGACTTCAACTGCGACACTTCTCTCAGATGCTTTCCTGGATCATACACGACTGGAGACTGAGGCATTCTGAGTGAGCGCTGGAGAACTGGACTCATCATTCGGTTGAGCAAGAGAGGACGATTTTGGGGCTCCTGATTTGCTTGTCTTGAGGCGCTTTGATGTCCCTAACCCCAATTTCTTCATCACCCTCTTCTTTCTTCCTTGTTTCTCAGAGATCTCTTCAGAGGATGTTCCAAGAGAAACTACTCCTTTAGCCTCAACACCTTCTTGCACTTTCTCGACTGGCTTAGATTGGTCCTTACTCTCATCTTTCGCCTTTTCACCAGAGTCATCTTTTTCATCATGACAAATAAGCAAAAGAGAATCAGTTACCGGACTTGGATTTTCAGATCTGCGAGATTCTGATCCCGCAATTTCGAGTGGAACAGATTGAGACTTTGGTGGCGATGGGTTAGACGATGTCTCAGTAACTGAGGCGATCTGAACCTCTTCGCGAGTAGAGGAGGCTTGCTGGTCACCGCTTTCCTCAGACAGATCCTTCTCATGCGCAGTGTTGAATTCGTCTAGTTCCTCAGTGATCTCGGGAAACAAGGCCGTCGACGACGGATCATTTCTCGGAGGAGTTGCTTCAGATCCTTCGTCAGTGAGATGCGGCCTCGATGATTCACCCTCTGCATGTGTCGGCGAAGTAACTGCAATGTCGCATTTAGCCATATTCTTCGTTCTCACCATCAATTTTGAGAATCTTGACTTTTGTTTGAGAGCAATAGAGATGATGTGGAGCGGTTCCAGAGTTTAAACAGTAACCGTTTAGGGCTTCTGACTCACAACTTCCCTTAAGAGGGAAACTCAACCAACTGTTCCGAAATTGCAACTCTGGTCCCTCCCTTTTAGCCTTTTCCCTATTTTGACCTACACTTTTAATTTCTCTCATCCAAACTCAATGTCATGCAAGCACATTCGTGAATCAATAGCGTATCATAAGACTCTCAGAATAGTAATCAAACACGAGTTAAAACTCACAATTGGCCAATTTCTAGCTGGGGATTTAAAGATTGCATATTCATTCTTTCTACCTTTTAAGATGTGTGCTGCAAGACTTGGCTCAACACTTGATTCAGGTTGCACGTATCACTCTTTGAAGATTGTACGATCTGGTGCATCTGATTGTCTTTTTATGGCTAGCTTTTACATTGCCGTGCCTTTATCAATCATGTGGGTTTTCAACCTTTATTCGCGCGCTGTGAAACCCTTGTTGTTCCCCCTTCTTCCTTTTAAAATATATATATATATTTTGAGCATCTTTCTGAAACATTACCGGTTCTTTTGAGATTAGGGAAGGGCCACAGATTGACGCGAAACCTATACCTCACATATTGACGGCACAGCAAGCAGCTCTTTTCCACAGCGTTCTCAGGTCCAAACATAATCAGAATTATACATACATCCTGAGCAAGTGCCTTCACTAATATCTGCACAACTTGACTCAATGGTCAAGATTACACACTACAATTGCATTTCTTAGAGTGATAAATCGAGTGTATTCAAGAGATTTAGTAAATATATCAGCCAATTGAGAATCAGTAACTACATGATCGATGACTACCTGATTGTCTTCAACTAATTCTCTGATGAAGTGGTGCCTGATGTCAATGTGCTTTGTTCGTGAATGTTGAACTGGATTCTTTGAGATATCAATCGCACTTTTATTGTCACAGTATACAAGAAGGGGACCCGAGTGCATTCCATAATCAGCTGACATTTGTTTCATCCAGATCATTTGTGAGCAACAGTTTCCCATAGCGATATATTCTGCTTCTGCTGTAAAAAGTGATACATAATTTTTTTTCTTGCTCAGCCACGAAATGAGATTGTTTCCTAAAAAGAAGCATCCTCCACTTGTGCTTTTCCTGTCATCAGCACATCCTGCCCAGTTTGCATCGCAATACCCCACCAAGTTTTCATTTGAGTTCTTTGAGTAGTACACTCCGAGATTCTCCGTTCCTTTGACATACTTGATGATTCTTTTCACAGCGTTTAAGTGAGACACCTTTGGCTTGGCTTGATATCTTGCACAGACAGCAACACTGAATGATAAATCTGGTCTACTAGCAGTAAGATACAATAGACTCCCAATCATTCCTCGATAGAGCTTTGTGTCAACATCTTCTCCTGCTTCATCACGTGCAAGTTTCAACGCAGCACTCATAGGCGTTCTGGAAGTCTTGTTGTCTTCAAGTCCAATTTTTTTCACCAGACTGTGTGCATAAGTGCTTTGAGAAATGAATACTCCTTTCTCCGATTGAACAATCTGTAGCCCCATGAAGTACTTCAGTTCACCACACATACTCCTCTCAAATTCTTGTGTCATGTTCTCCACAAATTCATCTACCATTGATTGAGACGTGCTCCCAAAGATTATATCATCCACGTAGATCTGAACAATCATCATGTCTTTCTCTCTTTCCATGAAAAACAAAATATTGTCTACACTTCCCCTGATGTAACCGCCATCCACAAGAAATCCAGTAAGTCTCTCGTACCAAGCACGAGGTGCCTGCTTTAATCCATACAGAGCTTTCTTTAGTCGGTATACATGATCGTGATGAGTTGGATCCTCAAACCCCTTTGGTTGTTCCACATATACTTCTTCCTGTAGTATTCCATTCAAGAAAGCACTCTTCACATCCATCTGATAGAACTTGAAATTTAAAATACATGCCATTCCAAGAAATAACCGTATAGATTCCAGTCTTGCAACTGGAGCAAAGGTCTCCTCAAAATCAACTCCTTCGATTTGCGAGTATCCTTGTGCTACAAGTCGTGCCTTGTTGCGAACCACTTCTTCATGTTCATCTGTTTTGTTTTTGAAGATCCACTTGGTTCCAACAATGTTGACTCCATTAGGTCGAGCCACCAATTCCCATACATCATTCCGTGTGAATTGTTCTAATCTTCCTCCATAGAGACAATCCAATACTCATCTCGAAGTGCTTTAGCATGTGTCTTAGGTTTGATGACAGAGACAAAGCATGCAAACTGAACCATTTCTCTGAAGTTGATCACTTTTCCACGAGTTTTGCGCTCTTCCTCAACTCCTCCAATGATATCTGAAACTGAATGATTCCGATGAACTTGCTGAATAGCTTGTTGAGGAACTGCAACTTCTGTCCCAGCGACTACACCTTCTGTCTCGCTTTCTTCAGATGATTTATCACTAACCCGAGGCTCCTCCTTTTCGGTATCTTCATCTGACTCCCATTGCTCCCACGTGACCGATGACATGTCATCAAAGACAACATTCACAGATTCCATGATGATTGCCGATCTCTTGTTGAAGACTCGATAAGCTGTACTAGTTCCTGAGTAGCCCAGAAAGATTTTCTCATCACTTCTTGAGTCAAATTTGCCGAGGTAATCCTTGTCATTTAGTATGTAACACCTGCAACCAAAGACATGACAATAACCAAGATTAGGTGTTCTTCCATTCCACATTTCATAAGGAGTTTTTGTGGTCCCTTTTCAAACATAAACCCTGTTGATTATGTAGCATGCAGTACAAAGTGCCTCTGCCCAGAACCTCTGAGGTATCTTGTTACCATGAATCATTGCACGAGCCATCTCCTGTAGTGTCATGTTCTTTCGTTCAACAACTCCATTCTGCTGTGGTGTCCTCGGTGCTGCAAACTGATGACTAATACCCTTTTGTTCACAGAATTCCATCATAACTCCATTCTCAAATTCTCCACCATGATCACTGCGTATCTTCTTGATTCCTCCTCTTTCATTCATAAGTTGGAGAGCCAGGATTTTGAAGCTTTCAGCAGTCTCTGATTTTTCTCTACTAAACCGAACCCAGGTGAAGCGAGTGTAGTCATCTACCAGCACAAACACATACTTCTTGCCTCCAATACTCTCTTTCTGCATGGGTCCCATGAGATCCATATGAACTAGATCAAGTGGAGCTGATGCTTGTACATCAGGAACCTTCTTGTGTTGAACTTTTACTTTCTTTCCCTGATTGCAAGCTCCACACACAAGTTTGTCATCAATTCAGAGTTTTGGCAATCCACCAACTAGCTCTTTATGCACCAAATTTGTCATATTCTTGTCATTCATGTGTCCCAATCGTTGGTGCTATAGCTCTGCATTTCCTTGAGCCGACATGCATTTGATCTTCTTTTCCCACATGCAGCAGTTGTTGCGTGACCTGATTCCTTGCAATATCGTCACACCATATGCATTGATTGCACGACAATCAGTTGCTGACAATACCACGGTGAGTCCTTCATCACACCACTACAAGAAAACAGGGGGATTCTGATGGCCGAAATCGTCAGAAATTCGTCGGAATAGACCGATTCCGACGAATTTCTGACGAACCTATCCGTCGGTATTGTTTTGTTGGAAAAAAAAAAATTCGTCAGAATTTCGTCAGAACTTCCGACGACTTTCTGACGAATACCGAGAAACGTCATTCTGACGAACTTCCGACGATATTACGATGCGGACACACGAGACCAGAGTTCATCGGAAAAACTATATACCAACGGAGAACGTTCCTCGGACAATTCCGCCGGAGTGAATTCCTTGGTATATTCCGACGAATTCTGGGCGTCGGAATATACCGACGGACATTGGTTCGTCGGTATATACCGACGGATATCCGTCGGTATATTCCGACGGATATTGGTTCGTCGGTATATTCCGACGGATGTTGGTTCGTCGGTATATTCCGAGGAACCGTTTTCCGTCGGTATATTCCGACGCCCAGAGTTCGTCGGAATATACCAATTTTAAAAACGAATTAATTTTGCATTTTTATATATTTTTTGATATTAATAAATTAAAAAAATCAGAAATTTAAAACTAATAATATTATAAAATTTAAATTCATAAAAACCGAAATAGGAAAAAAACATTCATAAAGTTTAAAATTCATACAAACCGAAATA
>NC_027753.1:20354366-20355013 GCF_000695525.1 Brassica oleracea var. oleracea | reverse complement strand
ATTCTCCGAACGGATAGTGGCATTCTCAGAAAGGATAGTTGTGTTCTGCTCCTCCAATGCCCCAATCCGTTCATCTTTGTCATGTAGCTCCTCGAGAATCATGGGATCGGCATACGGAGCTTGCAAAGAAGATTCCGGATACGAAGAAGCACGGCGGGCCAACCCAACTAAACGGCCTCCTTTCCTTTTAGGACCCGCCTACAAAAATATTTAAAGTTAGTAAATAGGGACAAGTTAGTAATCGACATTATAAAAAAATATATTAATAAAAAAAATTACCTTTTCAACCATCTCATTTATTTGCAATAGAGACAAGTTGGTTGAAGCTCCCGTAGAATCACCGTCATCAGAGAGAGGCTGAGATTGAGATACTATTTCAGCTTCCACCAAATCAACGACACCTTTGATCACGGGGTCCTGAATTTAACCCGTCGTCTTGTTAGTGTTAGCCACCTTAATGAGTTGGAGACGATCAACGGGATTACCGTCATTTGCTTCGATCTAAAAAACCGCCATTATTAGCCAAGGAATATATAAAATATATATCTAAAAAATATAAAGATAAATAATAATAAAAAACTTACAAGTTCATCCTCCTTAGTAGACATAGAGCAAGCGCCGAGGTTGTGCACATACATACCTTTCCC
>NC_027753.1:20339669-20353358 GCF_000695525.1 Brassica oleracea var. oleracea | reverse complement strand
ATCACAGATATCGACTAAATCCAACCTTGACTTCAAATTATCCTTCGTTTTACCTTGGATGTTAAGGACTGTGTTCATCAGATTATCGAAGAAGTTCTTCTCAATATGCATGACATCTAAATTATGCCGCAATAGATGACTCTCCCAATATGGTAGATCCCAGAAAATACTCTTTTTGTGCCAGTTATGTAGCTCTCCAACCGCATTGACTCGAATGTTTTCATGTCCACCTACATCTGGCGTCCTTTCTGCATCAAAATACCTAAACTGCTTCAACAAATCTTTCCCACTAACTTCCTCAGGTGGACCATCAAACACCTGCTTGTTCTTCGTAAACGAAGTCTTACTCCTGCGGTATGGATGATCAGGTGGTAGAAATCGTCTGTGACAGTCAAACCAACACGTTTTCCTTCCGTTCTTTAGTTGGAAAGCATCTGTGTCATCTTGACAATATGGACATGATAGCTTCCCATGTGTTGTCCATCCAGATAACATACCATATGCTGGAAAGTCACTTATTGTCCACATAAGTACTGCCCGCATCTGAAAGTTTTCTTTGCGCGAAACATCGTATGTCTCAAAACCATGCGCCCATAGTTGTTGCAACTCATATATTAGTGGTTGAAGAAACACATCTAGTGATCTTTTAGGATGATCTGGCCCGGGGACTAGAATTGAGAGAAACAAAAACTCTCGTCGCATGCACAAGCTCGGCCGTAAGTTGTACGGTGTCACAATAACTGGCCATAGAGAATACTGCCTTCCATGCTTTCCAAATGGGCTGAAACCATCAGTAGATAATCCAAGATAAACATTTCTTCTCTCTTCCGCAAATTCTGGATATGTTGACTGGAAATGTTTCCAAGCCTTTGCATCTGAAGGATGTCTAATCTCACCATTTGTGGAATGCTCTGCATGCCATCTCATTGCTTTTGCTGTGCGCTCACACTGATACAACCTCTTCAATCTTTCCGTCAAAGGCAAATACCACATTCTTTTGAATGGGATCGGAACTCTTCCCCTCGTGTCCTGATAACGAGGTTTCCCACAAAATTTGCATATATTCCGTGTCTCATCCGCTCTCTAGTAGATCATGCAGTTGTCAATACATACATCTATCACTTCATACGGTAGTTGAAGACCTGCAACAAGTTTCTGAACCTCGTAGTATGAACCCGGTGCAAGGTTATCCTCAGGTAGAATACCTTTGACAAAATCAGTAATCGCATCCATACATTCTTCAGCCAAATTATAGTCTGTCTTAATACCCATTAATCTAGTTGCAGATGATAAGACTGAATGACCATCTCTACAATTTTGATACAAAGGTTGTTTTCCTGCATCCAACATGTCAAAAAATCTCCTAGACTCGGGGTTTGGTTCTTCCCCTCTATAATGATCATGTACCATCTGCTCAGTACCTACACCATAATCTATATCCGTTCTAGATTCTTCTAACCTAATATCAGGCTGAGGTTCACTAACAGGCTGAGGTTCGCTAGTACTACCATATTCATAACCAGTTTCCCCATGAAGGTACCAAACTTTATAATTACGTGAAAACCCTTTCATATACAAATGAGTCCAAACATCAAATTCTTTTATAACCTTATTATTATTGCAAGTAGAGCAGGGACATCTTAACATACCACTTTTTGCATCCGGTTGCTGTTGAACAAGCCTCATGAATTCTCCAATCCCTTGAACGTATTCTTCCGTAAGCAAATTGGTGTTCGGATCCAAATGAGGTTTATCCATCCACGAACGATAATAAACTTCTGAAGACATGTTTTTCACGGAATTGTTATGACTAAAGAGAATGAAGAGAGAATGAAGTGTGAATGAGTTGAATGAGGAGGAGCTGTATTTATAAGAAATTGCTTACGGCCCTCCGACGACTTTCCGACGAAATTCCGGCGGATGTAAAGAAGTCCGTTGAAATTCTGTCGGTATTTTCCAATCTCAAACGGCTATACAACGGTCATATATATTTGTCGGCAACGGTCACATGGTTCATCGGAAATTCGTCGGAAAATTCCGACGGAATACACCGACGACTGTACTGTTAATCGGAATGTCGTCGGAAGTTCGTCGGTATATTCTGACAAATTTCTGACGACGTAACTGTTACATTTTTTATCGAAATGTCGTCGAAAAGTCGTCGGAAAATTCCGACGACCCATGTTTCGTCGAAATTCCGTCAGAAATGGCCGACGAAATTCCGACGACTTCAATTGGTTTTCGTCGGAAATTGGTCGGTAATCCATCACAAACGTCCGACGACATTGTTGTCCGTCGGAATCTCCGTCGGAATTTGGCGTGTTTTCTTGTAGTGCACAGTTGACTCACACTAATCAGATTTGCCTTTAGTCCTTTGATAAAGTACACATTCACCAGTTTGGGTAAGTCTGAGTTGCACGTGGTGCCTTTGCCTTTGATGATTCCATATCCTCCATCGCCAAATGTGACCTTTCCGCCTTTAACCTTTGACACTTCTTCAAGATACTCAGCATTCCCAGTCATATGTGTGGAGCATCCGCTGTCAAAGTACCATGGTTCATCTGAATCTGAATCATCTGTGACACGCGCCATGTTACACCTAACTCCACCAACTCCATTAATGACTGGTCTTGAATACAGGTTAGTTTTCTTCATCCAGACTTGGTTAGTTTTCCTGATTCTCCAAAACTTGTGTTGTTTCCACATTTGCTTAACCCTGTTGAGGTACTTGTAGCAGAACTTTTTGTAATGTTCAAACTTCCCGCAGAAGAAACACCCAGTAGCCTGACGCACGGTTGTCTTAAATTTGAGCTCCTCTCAATGTGCATACCCTCATGACACAAAGTTTGTCTTACCTGTATTACCATTCTGTCTTCCCGTGTAGCCTAAACCCATATGTGAGCTCTCCATTCTTCCAGTACTCAGAATTTTGTCCAGTTGTTTGGTTCCAGTGAGCATCTTGATGTTTTTGTTCTGGTGATCCAGTTTTGCCTGGAGATCTGCCGACACCTTTTTCTCAGCTACAACTTCATGTCTGAGCTCTTCAGCTTGTTTGGCCAGAATTAGTTTTTCTTTGATTAGCTCGACACTCTCCTTAGCCAGTTCAGCTTCTCTCTGAAGTTCAATTCGAACGAGAGATAGTTCAACTTCTAGTTTCTCTTTCTCTTTAGTGAGAGAGAGATTCTCCATACTGAGTCTGATCAATGTTTTACGGAACTCCTTATAGCTTTCATACAACTCTCTTTCTGGTTCAACATCACTATCAGAGCCTGATTCAAAGTCAGTTATTCCAAGAAAAGCCACAAAATTGTTCAACTCTTCCTCACTGTCACTTTCCGAGTCACTGTCATTGATTCCAATCATGGATCTTTCATTTTTCCTTTTTCCATCTGCCTCACACTCGGCCTGAGTATGACCAAAGACTTGACATCCATGACACTGAAATTCTCTTCTCTTCACGTTGGACATTCGGTTCTGAAGTAACCATATCCCTTGCATTCATAGCACTTGACATCAGCCTTTTTGTTACCCTTGTCAGGTTCAGCACCTGTATTTCTTCCCGAGATGAACTTCTTCTGTCCTTGCTCTACCTTGCGTAGGGCTCTGTCAAATCGTCTGACCAGCAGACTCACTGGATCATTATCCATGACTTCACTTTTCTCAACTGACGCTAGCGCGATTCCTTTTGCCTTCTTTCCACCAGATACCTCCATTTCATGAGCCTGAAATATCCCAACTACTTCATCAAAGGTCATGTCGTTAGTGTTCAGGGACACACTCATTGCTGCCTTATACGGCATGAACTTAGCTGGTAGACACCTTAGGAATTTTTTCACTAGCTTCTTTTCTTTGTATTTTTTTACCAAGCGTCAACGCTTCCTGAGCCAATGAGCTGAGCTTGGAGCTGAAGTCACCAATTGATTCGTGCTCATCCATCTTAAGTTCCTCAAATTTGGTAGCAAGCATGTCTTTTCTGGAACTTTGAACCTTCAGTGTTCCTTCAAAATGAACTTGAAGGATGTTCCAAGCATCTTTTGCTGATTCGCACCCTTGAATCAGCTCAAATTGTTTTCTTGCTACACTGCAGTGAATGACAGTAAGAGCTCTAGCATTAAACTTAGCCATCTTGTTTTCTTCATCAGTCCAGAGCTCTTCTCCCTTTGGTACATCTGTTCCATCATCGCCTCTGGCAACAGGTGCGGTCCACCCAGATTCCCATGCTTTCCACGCCAGAGGATCAATACCCTTGATCGCTGCCTTCATACACGCCTTCCAAAAGCTGTAGTTTCCAACTTTAAGAATCACCTTTGAGTGCGACAACATCTCACGGTAGTTGTCCATCTTACTCCGCAGGATCTTACCTGTTTAAAAACAAATACAGATACCCGCTCTGATACCACTTGTTAATGTAAGATAATCAAGCTACACTAACTAGAACACACAGTAACATAGGGATATTTCTTTTCAACAAATACGACTAGATTAATCCTTTTAAAAGCACATACAAGTTCTTCTTAAAAGCAATCCTTCAAGCAAGCTCAAGACAAACCTTGACTTGTTGACTAGTCTCACTCGTTCACAGACTTGAAGTAGTCAATGAACCGCTCAAGCTCTTAACCCCTAGTGGCTTTGCTTCACCTTATTCGGACTTGCAAACCTCTTATTGCTAAAAACTCTCTCTGTGTGTTGAACGGCCACGCAGTGCCAAGACTGCTCTTTATATTCTTAGAGGAAAAACCCTAGATGTAAAGTCTATCTAATGGAAACTTTCCATATCTATTCCTTCAGCGAATAAGCCAATCTTCCTTTCATCTAAACTCGATTGCTTCTTCTTCAATACTTTCTTTAAACTGACTTCTTGCTCGTTAACAGACTCGACCAACTCTGGTATCTTTGTCTGATGTCGTAGTTCATGTCGTGCTTCATGAATGACTACATCTCCGTCTTGACCATACATCTTCAGAGAATTTCTCGAACATGATTGAGAAAAGACCTCCAAGGAGACCTAAGAAGAGACCAAGGGTTGTTCCAAAAAAAAACTTAATATAAGCTTTGTCGGAAAATTTTGTTGTTCGGTCTGAGAAAATTAAAATCAATTCTTTGCTAATAATTTTGTTTTTGTTTTGGGATACGATTTTTCCTGGATTTTAGTTGTCGGAAGAAGTAACAATGGATTCTCATATGATGTTCCTGAAGCTGTGGAAACGTGACAAAGGTGTTAACTTCAATTGTTATTCTCTTTGCACCACATTTGTTTCAATTTTCTTGAGACATTCTCAAGGTTTTTATATGCAGTTGTCATTGTAAACGAATGAACATGTAGCGCAATGACTCGGGTGTGTGAAGAAACCCAATTTCTGATATATATTTTTTTATCATCACAGAGGCAACGAAACATAAGAGTTGGATCGGGTCATTTTAATAGTTGGATTTGGGGTTGGATCAGATAAAAGTTTAAAGAATTCGATTGACGCCAAGAACTTTTGATTAGATCTAATTACGCCCTGAATGATGAATTCAACATATTTCAGTGAGTTGGTGTAGTTTGGAACACATTTTAATAATTCAGTAGGTTTCAGATACATTACCCAATAGTTTGTGTAGCTAGAGAACTTTTTTCCATATATATATTGATACAAGACTGAAAACAATTCACTGATTCAAATTTCAATCTGACTTAATTATATTATAATCCGAATATAAGTTTAAAATATGTATATTCCTTCTTTATAACGAAAATCCCATCCATGCTAGAGATCTCCTGATCTTATCCTTCTCCATATGGCTTAGCGTGAGATTACATTTAACTGCATTTATAGTTCGTATATATGTATTAACTTGATCAGAATCATGTATTAATAGCCCCATATCTATAACAAATAAAAGAATGAGATGACAATGATTGCATAAAGGTACCATGGCTTAGAGTGACTTGAACCGTCAAACCAGATGTACTTCGACGGTCCATGGGCCATACAATGGACGACCAATCTTTCTAAAGATCAATAGGCCGATGTATTGACCGCTGAATACGAAGATCTTTGTATTTTCTTTTCTCAAAATCTTGATCTGCATTTCTATAAACAACAAATCCTTTCCTTTATATAAGCAAAGCAAAAGAGTGTTTACAGCATTCGAAATAAACTAAAAAAATGCGAGAAAGACGTTATCTTTTCAATTGTTCTCACGAATCGAGCAAAGCAACCTAATTTAAAAGTGCGAACGTACCGTCGGATAGTCGACACGGCGAAAAGCTAGCCCACGTGTTGGGAAGTTCGAACTAGCATCAGACAATAATTTTGCTAACCCACGCCTCTCTTTATTTTTGGAATAGCTTCTTTAGGGATACACGGCAATATCAGACAAAGACACGTGGTTTTCAGTTATTGGATACGTTAGATTGCATTATAAGTGTTGGCCACCTCATCATTCTGATATCGACACATTGACGTCAGCTCCAAACTCGTATAAAGAGTGTTTTTTTTTTCTTCAAAATTTTAGCTAACATTCAACTTCGTCCTTTCTCTAACCAAAAGTCTCCTGCTTCTCTCTAACCCTCAAGCCGCTGCCGTTTGCTTCTGTCACTGGCTCCGGTAGCTATCATAGCACTAGAATTAGGTTTCTTCTTCTTTTTCCGTTATGTTTCTTTTTCTTTAATTTTTTTTATTCGTAAGTTTCATTTTGTTGTTGGATCTAAAAATCGATTTGGGAGTTTTTATTTTAGATTTGGCTGGTTCGCGTCTACAGTGAAGCTGAGGCACCGAATCATTTGTTCAATGGTGCGGTTGATGCAAACGCCATAATTTTCCTTCTTCACCCTAGCTAGATTTCCATATATACCTTCTTTGTTTCAGAGATTTTTGAAACCTCTTTTAGCCGATCTTCTTCTTTCTTCTTCAATGATGATAGGTTTGGATTCTTTCCAATTCGATATTTTCTTTTTCTTCTCCTCATGTGTCTGCCGTTAGCCATATTGAATCATTTTCTCCATGGCGTGTTATATATTTAAGCGAATGGGTGCAATATCATATATGAACCATTGCAATTATTTATATGAACAATTGCAACTATATAATGAAACTTTTGATAATTAACCATATTGATAAATGTAATTCTTGGTGATTAACTATTGCAACTCTTTACTAACCATTGCAACTCTTCACCAACCTTTGCAACTTTTGGTTTAACCATTGCAACTATTGGTTGCAACTCTTCATTCTCTACATAAGGAGGTATAGGCATTGGCAAATGAAGATAGAAAAAATCAAAAACTAATAGTTAGTAAGAAAGAGAGAGAGAAAAATATTCATTGTTCAAAGATCATCAAAGACTTTGAAGAAATACATATAAGCACTAAACCTTTATTTATATCTTAGCCTAGAACAAGAGTGAGACTTTGATTGTCTTATCCTACAAAGGGATTTCGTGTAACCCAAAGTTTGGAATATGGTTGAAATACTCTTTAAGGAAAGCACGGCGATTCAATAATTATCCAAGTATATAATTCACAATTTACGGGTTACAACCCAATATAACAAACAATCTTAAAGAGTATTTTCTTGTGAAATATGGCTGGTCTATGGGTGCGAGAGATGACATCAAAGTTTGGAAAGTTATATAAGTTTGAAGGAGTAGATTTTCGGAGATGGCCAAAGAAGATGCATTTTCTCCTCACAAATCTGAATGTAGTGTATGTTCTAAGCATGCCTATGCCTACTGTACCGGAGGATGCTGAGAACGAGTCTCTGGATGAGACATAGAAGCAACTTAAATGGAAAATGACGATTACATATGCCGTGGCCATATTCTCAATGGTATGTTAGATCGTCGCTTTGATGTTTATCAAAATGTCGAATCCGCAAAAGAGTTGTGGGATGCGTTAGAATCAAAATACATGGCTGAGGATGCTTCTACTAAGAAGTTCCTTGTTAGTAATTTTAATAATTACAAGATGTCTGATTCTAGGCCAGTTATGAGCAATACAATGAATTTCTTTGTATACTAGGTCAATTTGCACGACACAACATGAAGATGGACGAATCCATCTCAGTATCGAGCATCATCGATAAGTTACCACCTTCATGAAAAGATTTTAAACACACGTTAAAACACAGAAAGGAAGAGTTGTCCTTGTACAACTTGGCAGCCATTTGCGCATAGAGAAATCTTTAAGGACGCAAGAGGTAGAAAACCCAAAAATAATGAGGCTAGTACTTCTTCCATCAATATGATTGAGGAAGGTGTGAGTTCTAAGAATAAGAATAGGAGAAAACGATCCTTTAATAACAACACTTACAATGGATCTAACAAAAAATTTAAGAGCATTTGTTGGAATTGTAACAAGCCGAGTCACTTTAGTCGTGATTGCCGAGTAGGGAATGATAAAAATAAAGCGGGATAAAACCATTTGGGACAAGTGTCTAAGGACCAAGGTCCATCCACTCATCAAGGTCAAATCTCTGATTTTAAACTATATTCTAATGTGAATTATGTATCAAAGATTTATGAGGCATTTTATGTGCAGGATGATGAAGTGGCATGGTGGATTGACTCGGGTGCAACAACACATGTTTGCAAGGATCGTGAATGGTTCACTACATATGAGCAAGTTCAAGATGGATCCGTACTTCATATGGGAAACGAGTCAACTGCCCCTATCCTAGGTCGTGGAAAAGTGGTGTTAGAGTTTAGTTGTGGAAAAACCCGTGATCTCAAGGATGTACTTCATGTACCCGAAATTGGGAAAAACATAGTCTCTGGTAGTATTTTAAATAAATGTGGTTTTAAAAAAGTGTATGAATCCGATTAGTATATATTATCAAAGTGTGGTATATTTGTTGGATTTGGATATTTCTGTAATGGAATGTTTATACTTAATATTAATAAAGCTGTCAATTCTGTTTATATGACAAGTTCTAGTAAAAATGATTCATCTTTGTGGCATGCTAGATTAGGTCATGTACATTATAATCGTATGATTAATATGTCTAAAGACAGGTTAATTCCTACTTTTGATATAAATTTAGAAAAATATAGTACTTGTATGTTAACAAAAATAATTAGGCAACCATTTAAAAGTATTGTAAGAAATTTTGTAGTTCTAGGACTTATACATAGTGATCTATGTGATTTGCATGCTACACCATATTAGGAAACAAGAAGTATTTTGTCACTTTTATAGATGATTATTCTCTTTTCTGTTATGTGTATTTATTACATGCTAAAGATGAGGCCCTAGATAAATTTAAGGTTTATAAAACTGAGGGTGAATTGGAACAAAATGGTTTGATTAAGAAGTTACGCACTGGTAGAGGAGGAGAGTATTATGATCATGTATATTTCCAATCCGTAGGCATTATTCATGAAACTACGGCTCCATATACACCGCAACAAAATGGTGTATCACAAAGGAAAAATAGAATCCTAAAAGAAATGGTTAATTTCATGTTATCTTACTCGGGATTAAGTAACGGATTTTGGGGTGAAGCCATGTTAACGGCTTACTATTTATCAAATAGAGTTCCTAACAAAAAGAACAAAATTACCCCTTATGAACTTTGGTATAAGAGAAAACCAAACTTGAATCATCTTCGAGTTTGGGGATGTAGGGCTGTTGTAAGACTACCCCAACCCAAAATAAAAACTTTGGGAGAGAATGGCTTTGATTGCATTTTTATTGGATATTCAGAGCATTCCAAAGCTTATAGGTTTTATGTAATAGAACCTAATGAGTTAGTAGCAGTTCACACTGTAATTGAATCAAGAGATGCAATATTTGATGAAAATCGGCTTTCATCTATACCTATGCCAAAGGATTTGGTACCAAGTTCAAGTAGAGCCAATAAAGGAGATGACACTTTAGTGCCTCCTGGCATATCACCTATGCTCCGTAGGAGCAAACGAGGAAGGATTGAAAAATCATTTGGTCCTGATTTTCAAATATATTTAGTTGAAGGATCAAGAGATGAGATTGGTTTCCAACACTCATATTGTTATCATATTGATAATGATCCAAGAACTTATAGTGAAGCTATGAATTCTCAGGATGTTTCCTTTTGGAAAGAAGCAATAAATGATGAGATGGACTTCATCATGGGAAATAATACTTGGGTCTTGTCGGATCTCCCACATGGTTGCAAGCCTTTAGGATGCAAATGGATCTTCAAAAAGAAGATGAAAGTTGATGGAACAATAGACAAGTTTAAAGCATGATTGGTTATTCAAGGCTTTAAACAAAGAGAAGGTATTGATTATTTTGATACATATGCTCCAGTTGCTAGGTTCTCTTCTATAAGATTATTAATTGCTTTGGCAGCAATTAATAACCATATGATTCACCAAATGGATGTTAAGACAGCGTTCTTAAATGGTATTTTGGAAGAAGAGGTGTATATGAAGCAACCTGAAGATTTTGTTATGTCTGGTAATGAGCATAAGGTGTGTAAGTTGATCAAATCATTGTATGGGCTAAAGCAAGCACCTAAGCAGTGGCATCAAAGGTTTGATGAGGTTGTCTTATCAAATGGTTTCATGTTAAACCAATCGGATAAGTGTTTATATAGCAAATTTGACGAATCCGGTAACGGAGTAATCATTTGCTTGTATGTTGATGACATGCTGATCTTTGGTACTGACCTTAGACAAGTAGAGCTTACAAAAGCATTTTCGTCATCAAATTTTGCAATGAAAGATATGGGGGAGGCGGATGTGATTCTTGGAATTAGAATCAAACGTGAAACTAAAGGACTATCTATGACACAATCTCATTACATTGAGAAAATTCTTAAGAAGTTCAATTGTGAGAATTGTTCTCTAATGAGCACTCCCATGGATGCTAGTGTGAAGCTTATGCCTAATGCAGGACAAGCAGTATCACAACTTGAATATTCACAAGTGATTGACTGCTTAATGTATGCCATGACGAGCACTAGGTCAGATATAGCTTACGCTGTAGGAAGGTTGAGTAGATACACTAGTAATCCTAGTACTCAACATTGGCAAGCCTTAAAAAGGGTGCTCAAGTATTTGAAAGGAACCATTAATTATGGTTTAACATATGTCGGATGTCCTTCGGTGCTAGAAGGATATTCAGATGCAAGTTGGATTACCAACATAGAAGATCATTCTTCTACAAGTGGTTGGGTGTTTTTGCTTGGGGGAGGTGCCATTTCTTGGGCTTCCAAGAAGAAAACTTGCATTACAAGTTTGACTATGGAGTCAGAATTCGTAGCATTAGCAGCTGCTGGTAAAGAAGCAGAGTGGCTAAGAAACTTAGTGTACGAGATTCCATTGTGGCCGAAACCAGTATCACCAATTTCTATCCATTTTGATAGTCAAGCTACCTTGGCTAAGGCCTATAGCCAAGTGTATAATGGTAAATCTAGACATCTGGGCGTTAGACATAGCGCAGTACCTGAGCTGATCACTTACGGGGTGATTACAATAGAGTTTGTTCGATCTCAACAAAATTTAGCTGATCATTTGACGAAAGGATTAACTAGGAACTTAGTGATTAAGTCGGTTAAAGAGATGGGGTTTAAAGTCCATTTTAAATCTTTAATGGTGGGATACCCAATTCCCCTTTAATACGACATTAGAGGCTGAATTCAATGTGGAAAGCCTACACTTAAAGATTGAAGCACATTTTTTTAATATCATCACAAGGTATGTGCTTGGACCTGCAAGAATGAGATAGGTTGAAATATAATTCTTAATAAATACTTTGAAAATATATATTTGCAGGTGCATGAGTGAAAGTATTTACCTATATGAGTGTGAAGTGATGCCGCTTCAATAAGCTGAGACTTGGCTTTATACGTGCTTGGATAGGGACACATGGCTTATAATAGTGTCAAGTATAAACACTTAGAGTAGTGTGGAAACACATGTGTGTATTATCTTCATGTGCCCAAAATGGGTTGAGGGAATCAATCTGTAGGATATCCTGATTCTCGGACATTTGGAATGTGTAATACACTAAGATGAAAATTCAATTCTTCGAACATTTTCATTTATGCATGAGTTTGATATATGTATGATTTATTTAATGAATCTATGATTACAATTAAATGGGGGGGGGGGAGGATTGTTATATATTTAATTGAATGGGTGCAATATTATATATGAATCATTGCAATTGTTTATATGAACAATTGCAACTATATAATGAAACCTTTGATAATTAACCATATTGATAATTGCAACCCTTGGTGATTAACCATTGTAACTCTTCAGTAACCTTTACAACTTTTGGTTTAACCATTGCAACTATTGGTTGCAACTCTTCATTCTCTATATAAGGAGGTGTAGGCAATGGCAAATGGAGATAGAAAAAATCAGAAACTAATAGTTAGTAAGAAAGAGAGAGAAAAAAAGATTCATTGTTCAAAGATCATCAAAGACTTTGAAGAAACACATATAAGAACTAAAGCTTTATTTGTTTCTCCTGTATCTTAGCCTAGAACAAGAGTGAGATTTTTATTGTCTTATCCTACAAAAGGATTTCGTGTAACCCAAGGTTTGGAATAGGATCGAAATACTCTTTAAAGAAAGCATGGCGATTCAATCATTATGTAAGTATATAATTCACAATTTACGGGTATAACCAACATGGCGCTACTTTACAGATCCGGTTGAGATCTCTTCAAAAGCTTCGATCTAGGTGCGTTCAAGTCGTAGTTACCGACTCCACCGCTTTCGGAGATCTGTGTTCTTCTTCTTGCAGGACATGAAGTTTTTTTCTTTCTTTTTTTAGAACTAAAATGTAGGTCTTTGGAGAAATTTGTTATCGTTGGTTGGCAAGGGCATCTGTGATAAGGTTCGTTTGTCTTGAAGAACTGAAGTTGGTCTGGTTTTGTTGAGTTTTCCTTGTCTCGAATTAAGTCTCCTAGGTGCTTTCTGTTTTGGTTATAGAACATGTGGTTTGTTGCATTTTAGGTTTTGGTATGAATGTTTCCCTTACATACGACTCTATCCCTGTAGAACTAGGTTTTTGCCAGCTTTGTGTTCAAGGATTTATGTTCCTTCTTTGGTTATGTTTTTCACAATATATTCCTCCTTATATATGATATCTAATTTCAGCTGACCAGAAAAAAAAGAAAGAATGTTTTATTTTCCTATAAGCAGTATAATCTGAAAGTTACAAGCTTCCTATCTTTAGGGTTACAGGCTTAAGATATACATATATATATATATATTACTTTTCCAAGATAAGTTCAAAACATGTGGAAGTACCATGGTGTCTATGATAAAAGTTTAAAAGTTTCTACCTCAAATTTGGGGTTCAATTCCCAGAAAATGTATTTCTTGCAGAGAATGTATATGCTGAATTGTTTGTCGATCCGAATGTTACATGAATAAATTTATCTGTAAAGGTGTTCATATGTGATAAATATCACATATGTCACATGCAATTTATCACCATTTGTAATACAGATAGAAATTATATAATTATGTACCCAATCTTAAAAAAAAAAAAAGACAAGATTAAAATAATAATACTTCAAGTCTAAGAGCAAAAATTATATAGAACAGTAATTATTTATCATTACGAATCACCTAATCAGTTAGACAGTTAACTAACCTAATCAGTCGTGCTCTTCTCCGGCCTCTGGCTGTGGTGTAACCTGAAGTTACTTATAATGCAAGTAGCCTATTGATTCTGAGAATACCTAGGAAACGTGCCTTCTT
>NC_027753.1:20331552-20339569 GCF_000695525.1 Brassica oleracea var. oleracea | reverse complement strand
ACGTTAAATGTCCCACACTACAATTTTGTGATCAATGGTTTAACTTTTTTGGTAATAACAAGATACAAATGATCATAAACCGTATGAATATAAACTTTCATTTACTAGACATTCATATTATATATTAAATATAGTTTAAAACTAAACTGTATAACATATAAAAAATACTAAAATATGATAATTTCTAAATTTGTATTAAAAAGTATTAAAAGTTTAATATTTTAATTTTGAAAGTTGCATTAAAAAATCACACATTTTGTGTTTATCATATGAATATGAATTCTCAGTAATAAATATTTATATTAAATGATACTATATATCTATGTCCATGTCATTAAAATTTAGTTATATACTATATAAAATAAAATGACTGTTTTGATTTATTTAACAAAAAAATATTGTAAATAAAAAAATGTATTGTTTTGATTGATTTGATTACTCTAATTTAATTATATACATAATACGTAAATTAATATACAAAAATAATAATATATAAAAAAATATTTTTATATTTATCATTCATACCGCACAGTTAAGCTAGTATAATAAGTATTTGGTACTACAACCAAAGATGTGTACTGCAATAAGACCTCATAGTCCTTCGTTCCTTTGTACATCTAGTTTTGGACTTTTGGTTAGTGGATTTTAAAGAAGTTGGTTGGGTTTTTCTACATCCGGTATAACTAACCTTCCTAAAACTTTTGGAATATGGTAAATGCACTTATTCTAATAATGTGCTCGTTTCCTTTACGCTAACTCCACCTCTAACGAATCTTTGCTTTTGCGTTATAAATAATCAAGAACACACCATTTCTTCCATTCATCAAATTACAAAGATCTCTCATCCCATTATCTAACTCGGATCATCTACCTCAAAGGCTTCTCATTTTCGTTTCATCTTATATTGTAGCCATGTCTCAGGTGACTTTGATCTCTCTCTATCCATTTTCTTTCTTTATTTTTCTCAGTTGGTTCTTCCTGGTTCTTTTTGGCTATAAAAGATGAGTTAATGTTTTGAAGAGCCAATGATCTTCAAGCAAGCACGTCTTTTAGTGTTCGTTTCCAAAAGATGCTACCAATTGTTTAAGATAAACGCTCATCAAGATATATAGTTCTAGAGTGGCATATGTAATTATTATTTTTGTTCAGCATTAGTGCTCTTCATTGTTGATTTAGATATAAAATTACCTATTGATGTATATGTATTTTGGACCGGACTCGTCCGATCAACATTCCTATATATATAATCTTGTTCGACCTTTCTTCGGATTAAAATTTTTTTATAAGTGCAGACTGTGGTCCTTAAAGTTGGTATGTCATGCCAGGGCTGCGGTGGTGCCGTCAATAGAGTCTTGGGAAAAATGGATGGTATTTTTTAACCTATTCTTTTAATGATTTTAAATACTTTCTATTAATTATATTTTTTTATTATGCCTTGCAATGATCTCAGGGGTTGAGTCATTTGACATTGATATAAAGGAGCAAAAGGTGACAGTGAAAGGTAATGTTGAACCTGAAGCAGTTTTTCAAACAGTTTCAAAGACTGGTAAGAAGACTTCTTACTGGCCTGTGGAGGCTGAGGCTGAGCCTAAAGCTGAGGCCGAGGCTAAGGCTGAGGCCGTGACTGAGACTAAAACCGAGGCTGAGACTAAAACCGAGGCTGAAACTAAGATTGAGACTAAGGTTGATGCAAAGGCTGATGTTGAACAAAAACTCGCAGAAGCTGAGACTAAGCCATCACAAGTTTAAGTACTAAAGATGACAATGAGGCTTTTTATCTGTATTTAAAATGCTTCTTTTTGTCTTTGAATCGTGTGTTGTTGTAAGAACTAAGAAATTTATGCTTTATCGACGTACCTAATATTTTCAAGATGTTGGACCCATGTTGTTCCGACTTTCTTTTTAAATATTTACGAAAAGAAAAATTTACTCTAAGCGACACAATTCAAGTTTCCAATTAAGCAAAAAGACACATTGGATATTGAATGCACTTTCTCATGTTAAATTGACCAATAAACCTTTTAACTAGTAAGTAAGTGAACTTGGTTACATCTCCTAACTAGAAATAACTGATTAGAAACTGAACCATCCAATAATTCATTTTTCTTTTTTTTTAAAAAAAAAATCAAGTCTTCTTCTGGAAACCAAGAAAACCAACTCCCTTCTTTTTTTAAATTCAATTATTTTTCTCTAGATCTAGAAATTGTAAAAATTGAATGTGCTAAATTCTCACTTTTATGATTTTTTTTTGTTTTCGTATTCTTTCTTTCTTGTATCATGATTTGAAATTTAAAACTTATATATATGAGAATCAAACAAGTTAAACGACAGTGACGGTGATGACCACCGCAAGACATCGGGGCCGGTGAGTCAGGCTGTGTTGCTTTAACAGCCATGAAAGAACAGTTGTCTCTTCTAAAGCTTTCTTCTTCATCCATGACCATCTGCTTCGATCTATACTCCACGCTACAGAACGCTCTACCACCTCTAATGTATTCAAACCAGAACCAAAACACATCTGAAAAACATAAACACAAGTCGTATAATAAAGAGAATTGTGGATGAGAGAATTTTGGACGTCAAAGTTGTGGAAGAGAGATTTGTGGACGAGATAGTTACTGACAATATACTTTGTGGACAAGTGAATTGTGTTAACATTTTTTATAGAGAAGCTATGCAATTGGCTGTTTGTATTTCAATTTTTTGTAAAATCAAGTGGAAGCTCAAGTACGCAATGTCTTAGACTTTGTGATCTTACGAACCATGCATGAGAGCATGTGTACTGATTTAAGGATATCTGAAAACTTTCCTATCATCTATAAGGCTCATGGACGGGTGATATTTGGATGGTGGTTTATAGATGGATGTATCGTGGATGGATTTCTCGTGGATAGTGTGTCGTGGATGGTGTCTCGTGAATAGTATGTTGGGTAGTTCATGGATGAATGTATCGCGGAGAGTATAAACAGAGGTTGAGGAAAAACAAGTTACTCACAATAAAAAATATTAAAAAAACATGGGATTATTAGAAAACAGAGCTTTTGTGTGGAGAGTATAAACATATGTTCAATCTCCGCCGCTTTCCACTGTTCACCATCTCTTTCACTATAGCTCCCAAGATAACAAGCTCTACGAAAACCTTAAATTCTTCACCAACTTTCTCAACCTTTGCAACCCATTAATTACACTCCATAAGGCATGTTTTCTTCCAGCTGTTTGATATACTTTCATCAAAATGATCTGATGTACACGATTAATTCACGTAAATTCATATATCTAACTTTTTGCTTTATGACTTTATCATTAATTGTAACTACAAAAAAAACTGAGTTTCTTTATGGTTGCATTTTTAAAACAAACATTATTCTCCTTACCAAAAGCAAGGTTAAATCTGTCGTAAAAAAGACAGCTGCCAAGCTAAAGTGCGTTAAAATTACATTGTGTCTTATAGAATAAAGTAAGATCAGAAAGTATCCTCTTAGGTAAGTCTCTCGGTCTGGGGCCACATTGATATTATGTATTTCGTATGAAGATTATTATAACAGAGAAAAGTAAGTATACGGATTCCATCATATGAAGAACAATCCATTCTTTTTGTTTTGCAAATTCTTTCATAGTATTTCATTCTCAAAATTTTCATTCAATACATTTTCTGATTATGTGTCTGATAAGACTAAGAAATCACACTTTAATATTCAGAAAAATAAGTAAATCTATATTATTAAAACAGAAATACAAAAATGAATTAACCCTTAGATAATTAACAGTTTAATTACAATCAATTCCATTAAGAATCTATATAATCCTATATTTCAGTATTAATTGTTATTTCATCATAAGATCACGTTTACATATATGAACAAAATCTTTCTTTAAATAAACAATAAATTAATTTATATATGGTCATCACTAATAATTTTTTTAAATAACGACATATCTTGACAAATTTTTTTATTAAAAATAGAAAATTAATTAAAACATATAAAAATAGACATTCTGTTTTTGTTTTTAACATTTAATAAATATTAAAACATATACTAATTTGAGATGTCCAAAAATAAGTTATCCATTTATATTATATATATAGATATATAATATCTAATTTCAAAATAATATTTTTTGTGTACGTGAACGATATAAAATTGACATAAAAGTACGCACAACTTCAAATAATTACTTATTTGTTGAATTACTAAACTTTATCCACGTTAATAAATACATCCAACACAAAATAAAATTAAACACAAATAATAAGATATAAAATCATTTTTAACTTTTAGTAAGTATTAAAACATATATCAATTTTTCTGTCCAAAAATAAGTAGTCCATTTATATTATATTTATGATAATTATTTTCAAAAATTTAAATATCAAAATACATGAATAATATAGAATTGACATAATACAAATAAAAATTTAAATAATTAATTACTTATGGTACTACTAATCATTTTATCCGCACTGAAAAAATATTTAATACAAAACAATATTCAATATTGTATAAAAATATATCATAAGAAACAAAACAACATTTAATACAAATAATAATTAAACAATAACATAATAATATTTATGTACAAAAAATATATGTATTTTAAAGTTAAAAAAGGGCTTATTTGTGTAATAGCCATATATTGAGTATAAATTAGGTAACTAGCATTGATTTTGACATAATGTAATGTCAGCTATTTACACTATTTCCCAACCGATTTTACCCCTTATTTAACAAGTTCCCAGTCAATGTGTATAATAGGAAAGAAAAAGGAGTCATCCACATCATACGTTTATTAACCACATATATATGCACTGAGTATTCTATTCCATATGGCCGAAATAGTATAAGATTATAACTTTACCTACAACCTTTACTACTAAAAATTACCTCAATCCATAAATACTAAATCCTAAATCTCAATTACTAAAACCATACCCAAATATAAACTATAATATATATTTATATATTTTTACAAAACTTAAAAATCTGAAAATAATATATCATATTTTGTAATATTATACTTTACTATATAAATAGATAGGAAAAAAGAGAAGTCATCCACGTCACATATTCATTGACCACACACATGTACTGAGTGTTCTATTCCAAATGACCGAAATAGTATAGGATTATAACCCACCCACAACCCCTAATACAAAACATTATCCCAAACCATAAATACTAAACCCTAAATCTTAATCACTAAACCAAATCTAAATATAAACAATAATATATATTTATAATATTTACACAACTGGAAAAAAATTTAACAAAATATTATACTATACTATATAAATAGATACATTGAGTTTTCTATTTCATATGACCGAAATAGTATAGGATTATAACTTTACCCACAACCCCTAATACTAAACATTACCTCAATCTATGAATACTAAACCCAAAATCTTAATCATCAAACTCAAACCCAAATATAAACAAAAATATATATTTATAATATTTTACATAACTAGATAAAAAAAATTAAAAGAGATAAATTGATGATGAGAATAAGACAAAAAAAAACCTATGTAAATGTTAATTGCAGAGAAGAGAACAAAGATGAAAGGAAATGAAGCTAACTGGTTGTATTGATGGATAGTTTGGTATATATTGTAGAAAATACATTGAATATCTTGGTCAATTTTTGTTGTAGCTAGTTACATAATTATAGAGTTTTCGGTGTCATATAGCCTAATTTTCCTTAAAACAAACAGGCGTGCAGATAAATCTAGTTAATTTTGAAGCTATATTTAAATAGCGTGTATCTATCTATAATAATAAAAGAGATTTCTCTCTCTTCCCAACCCTCCATCTCATCATCTTAGAATGGAGCAAATTTCGCCACCTGGCATCTTCTCATTGTACAGCTTTTTTTTTCCCGTAAACAAAAAATGAATGGGCCATCGATTTGTTGACGTTTATAGGTAGGCATGGCCTTTTGTACGGGCTTCTGTGATATCCTTTTCTTCAGGCCCAATATAGATAGGGTTTGAACATTTTAGGAAAATGAGAAAGTGATCTCCGTCGTCGCTTCCCTTCTTCTCAGACGATATCGCCTCCGAGGAAATTTCAGTAATGATGTGAGTTTCCATTTATTTGCTCCATAACTTCGTGCATTTATGTCATTATCCCATTCTCTATCAGTTAATAGATCTCTCCATCTTCCAAAGTAACCAGCGGAAGCTCTCCTATAAATCTGCAAGCTCCCAGCAATGCACATCACCAACTCTACAAAATCGACAAGAATGGTCTCTAGCTCCGCTAATAACCAACTTCAACAATGGTGTATTTATTCATCTTGCTTGTCGATTTAAAAGCTTGCTGCTGCTCAAACACAGCTGAGGCCTGTTTGTTGAGATTCATGGAGGCTCAGAATGTGAAGAATCTATCGGATCCATGGCTAAGAAGACATCAAAATCAACGGCTGACGGAACCCTCCGTCGTGTTCTTCCTCATGGGTTGGGAAATGCCAAGATCATCTCCAAGCTTATCCTTTTATGGGAACTTCTCCAGATTTATGTAGAGATGTTATTCATCAACAAACAGGTAAGATTCTATTTACTATTCCTATATTCTTCCTATTAGAGAATCAAAGACCCTGACTAATTGCATTTAGTTAGGTTCAATGCTACAAGGCTTCATCTCCCCTTATCGTGTAGCACAAAACGAAAGTCGTACTGCTTTTGAATGCAAATATGAAAAGTTGTATTAGCTTAGTATGCCAAGATATTTGGGAGTAATATGTGAGAGTTTCCTGTGGGATTGTGTTTATATCATTTGTTAAAATCTCAAAAAATAAATCTAAGCAATGAAAAGCTATGGGCATCTGTGTAAACGTTTTTTACCTTAACTATTCCCTGCAGTGTTATATATATTAACTTCCTCTTGAATTCCAACTTGGTATCTTGCAATGCACAGCATTATAAGTTTGTCAATAGAACTAGGAAGGTTGAACCAACTCCAGAAGATACAAAGGTGGACAAAGAAGAGGAAGAACCGCAGAAACAAAGTAACTTCAAGTACAGTGTCTTCTTCTTCTTTGTTATTATTTTTATTTTGGTATTTTGGGAAGATAAAAGAATTTAATATGTTTCCATGTGTTCTACTGCAGAAAGGAGTTTCAATATTCTTGCTGACGGCAATGAAGAACAATGATATTAATTCTAAGGAGGTATTCTATCGTTACAAGAAAACATAAGTTTAACGAAGGCGGTTTTCCTCGTGAGTTCGTTGTAAAATAGGCTTTACGAGGAATTAGCGAGGAAACACGTTTCGTCGTTACACATTCGTCGTAACACATATTTCCTTGCCAATTCGACGTAAATTAGCGAGGAAAATATTTCGTCGTAAAGACGAAGTACATCATTTCGTCGTAAAGACCACGTAAATATTCCACGTAAGGAGGTCGCAATATCTCCTCGTAAATACCTCGAAACGTGTTCCTCGTAAACTACACATAAATATCTTGAAAGTGTTTCCTCGTAAAGTACACATAACTACAACGAAACTATTTCCTCTTAAAATACTCATTTATCTTTCCTCGTCATTTCCTCGTAAACGTTTCCTCAGAAAATACTCGTTTATTTTTTCTCGAAATTTCCTCGTAAAGTTTACACGTAAATAGGTCGTAAATTAGCTATGAATTTACTTCATTTTTTATTTTACAGAATTTAAAAATATAATTAAAAAAATAATTAAAATTATTTAATTTATTAATAAAATTAATTTTTTAAAAAAAAAATCAGTACCAAAATATTTTATATATAAATAAGTTTTGAATTTATAATTCAACAACCGAAAAAAAAACTAAGAGTCGTTCACTCCTCCTATCTACATCCGCCTTGGGATGTGTGTCGGATGATGACTCGTCTAGAATGGGATTTTATCGTCGCAAGTTCCTCAACAAGGACTCCCATTCCGGATTTGTGGCCGCAACAACGACCAAGAAGCCCTCGAGTCCACCCATACGAGCTGTGAACGCAGATCGCGTCGAGTCCATCTCATTACGCAGCTGAGCG
>NC_027753.1:20324262-20331470 GCF_000695525.1 Brassica oleracea var. oleracea | reverse complement strand
CCGTGTCTGACCATAAGACGATGTCGCTCTCGGAACATCGTTGACGGAACCAATCCCCAACGTACGTCCCTTTTTCTTAGGGACAACCTTAAAAACAAAAAAAATAAATATTCTTAATAAAAATTTAAAGTTAAATTAAATGAATAATAAAAAAAATTAAAATTTTAAAAAATTTACCTCCTCGTAAATCTTATCCACTTCATGTGTGGATAAGGTGACGGGTAATCCGTCGGCGGACTGCTGGGTCAGCTGAGTCTGGCGGTCGTCAACCTGAGCAACCAAGTCGTTGAAGATTTGCTCGGACTTTCCATCTAGAAATTGGCCCACCTTATTCTTGTGGGTCCTCTCGTAAAGTTGCATAAGAGACGTGACTTGTCCCGTCTCTTTGGCCTAAAAACATTTAAGAAAGTTAGAATATACATATATATATATATATATATATATATTAAAATTTTAATTAAATAAATATTTAATTATCATTTCCAAACGGACACCGGCGTGGGGTTTTTGGCCCGTAGAGTGAAGCATCGGCCTGTGGCCGTGCTCATCTACCGTGTTACGGGAGGCAGAGCAAGACTAGGCGATTCTGATGGACTCAGGATCCCGCCAATAACAGATGAGGCCATCCCACATATCTGTGGTGAGCTCAGCGGGTTTACCACGCTCATATCCTTTCACGATCCAGTCACTCTTCCAGTTGGAGACCGTGTCAAACAAGCGAACTTTCGCCTTCGCGTAAAACTGTTTCCTCACCCTCTCAGTGACCCCCATGGACCAATGATATTTTTGCTGCAAAAAAAAAATTAAATCAATAATTAGTTAAAAAATATATATATATAAATCATGAAAAAATAAAAGTACATATAATTAATTAAAAGTAACTTACAGCGTAAATTTTGAACCACGTCTTTCTGACGTAGATCGGCGTCCTTTTGCAGTTTGGATGTGGCATGGAGAAGTAATCTTTTATCGTGTCGGCTACGTCTGATGCAAGACAATTGTCAACCCCAAACCTGAAAAACAAATTTAAAGTATAAATTATTTATTAATGTTTTAAAAGAATTGAAAAAAATTGAAAAAAAAATTAATGTAACATACCACAAAGTTCCGTCCGGTCGGTCGGGGTCTATGACTGGTAAACCTTCTCTGCCTGGCTGACAGAGAAGGTCCTCGACAGTGTACTGTGAGTAAGGAGCACTCGGAGGCACCATCAATTCGGGATGAATCTCGGCGGGCATCAGAGGAGCCATCGTAGGAGGCACAGGAGGAGGCATCGTCGGAGGAGCCATCGCAAGAGGCACATGAGGTGCACTAGAAGAAGGTAGAGCTGTCAGATGAGAAAGTCCATGTCCATTAGCCCATATCCGTTTGTCATATATAGTTTGTGGACAAAAATTGACCATGTCCATCAAGGACAATGTCTATTAAGAACCATTCCATCAAAACCCATATTTATATGGGCTGCCATGAGACCCATTAATGACCATTTATGAAAATTTTGAATTTCAATCTATAGATCTATAAATACAAATACAAGTTCATGAGATTAAAATTCATTTATAAATCCACAAGTACAACAATATATAAATTTCAAATACCACATAAATAACATAATTTCATACATAAGTTCAAAACATCATAACTCCATACATAATTGCATACATAAGTTCATAGAAAGCAATACACATAAGTTCATAGAAAGCAATACACATAACTCCATACATAATTGCATACATAAGTTTTCCTCCATCTTCCACCAAATCCATAAACCCTACAAAACAAGTGATTTATTATAATAATGAGTATCATAAAAAATCAGCAGCACAAACTCACTAAGCATTAAGCAATTATACAGATAGCCATGAACCCATTCTCACGCTTTCCTTAAACACACTAGTCTACACTAGTCTAAAAACCCATTTCGGTTTCAACTCTACAACCTAGCAAATGGTACTCAAACTAGTACATAAACTAACATCAAAGTCTGACATCTAAGAGAGAAAAACGTCACACTTATGATCAGACATCTAAGAGAGAAAAATGTCACACTTACACATAAACTCAGAGTCTCAGACTTGACTTGTTTACTAAACTTCTTCTCCAACTTCCTCTAAGGGTTCAAAATCCACTTCATCACCTAAGAAAATTCGATTATCAATTTCAAGTAGAAAGATAACCAAATTCAAATGATCAAGGAACTTACTGTCTAAGGACTCAAATCCCCTTAGCCAATTTCTTGCACAAATCAGTGCTCGAACATTGGAAGGGAGAAGAGAGCTTCTATACTTGTTCAGAACTCGGCTTCCAATGCTGAATGAAGACTCTGAAGCCACCGTGGTGATAGGAATGCTCAGAACATCACACGCCATTGCTGAGAGCTCTTTAAAGCGATTGGCATTGTCTCTCCAATAGGAGAGAACATTCAAACTCGGGAAGGTCATAATGTCTATAACCGGTTCTTCTACGTACTTATCCAAGGCAATTTCCAAATAGTGGCACTACCACCAGCATTCTGTGATATGAAAGCGCAAAACCCCTGCAAAACCGAAAGGACGCAACTATCAGACCTTAATGAAGCAAAAAGAAGGAAATTGATTCAACATTCAGACTTTAATAAAAACAGTAAGTAAAAAGCTTACATCATATCCTGGTAAAGTGGGATGTGCAGGCTTTGATCTTGAAGTTCCAGCCATGTTTTTCTTTGTGTTTTTTCTTGTAAACATCAAAGAGCTTCTTTATCTTCTTCTTAATGTGATCCATATTCAGCTTACATGTGGTTGCATCTAACGTTGTGAAGCAGTATTCCAGGAAAGGCAACTTGAGTCTTGGATCAGAACATCAGCAATGGCTAAAATGTCAGAATACTCCTCCCAGTACTTACTAAACTTAGGCTTCATTGAAGCCACCATCTCACTAATGACTTCATCATCATTAAACTGATTCACTTTCAGCCAGCTCTCGATACTCCACACTTGCATGAAATACACGTTAGCTGTTGGATACGAAGAGCCAGAAATCAGATTCGTCAAGAAATCGCGGATGAACACTGCTCTATCCCACTCCACTTCAGTTGGACAGATCTGATATGCAGCCTCAATTTCAGACATATGGCGGAAGGTTTCTCTGTAAATGATGGCCCTGTCTAGCATAAGATGAGTGGAGTTCCATCTTGTTGATACATCCATAACCAATCCTTTATCTTTATCTTTAGGATCAATAACCACCATGTCCACACAGCTTTGAAAGAGCTTCTCTCTAGATTCTGTCACTTGGACAAACTTTACACTATCTCTTATTTTCTCCAACGATCCAACCATCACACTCAGGCCATCTTGAACTATCAAGTTCAAGATGTGAGCGACACACCTTACGTGGAAGAATTCTCCACTGCAGACCAGTTCCCTTCGTAGCTGCCTCTTGAGAATGGACTGCATGTTATCATTTGATGACGCATTGTCCACGGTGATTGTGAAGACTTTCTTCTCCAGCTCCCATTCTTTCAGCAACTCCATTATCTTCATCGCTATGGCACAACCAGTATGAGGAGGAGGAAATGCGCATAAGTCAAGAATCCTCGACGTCAGACTCCAATCACTATCTATGTAATGCGCCATCAAACACAGATACCCTTCAACCGTAAGAGCTCTCCACAAGTCTGTCGTCAAGCAAATCCTTCCTGGAATCTCTTTTAGCTTCTGTCTGAGTTTCAGCTTCTCCCTCTCATATATCTTCAGCAGTCGCTAGCAGTTGTATTTCTGCACCTCGACAGTTGGATTCAAATTATGTCATGCTTCCCTGATTCTTCGATACTCAACAAAGGAGTAAGGCAAGTTGTGTTCAATCAAGACTACTGCAATCATCTCACGGAAGACAATCTGGTCTATGTTCCTACCAGTACCAGGTGTGCCAGGGACATGATTCAAGCTACAGACTTTCATATGACGCAAAAGACCAGTGGTTCCACTCCTACGCAGGTTTAACTGGTAGTTGCGCTTGCAGAATTTGCATTGGACGTCATTTGAACCATCCGGATACTTATCTCCTATTATACTAAAGTGCTTCCAACATTTAGAAGTTCTGCGTTTACCTCCTCTTTTGACGCAGTTTTCAGCTGTGCTCATGAGAGAATCCTCCACAGCTATGGCTTCATCATCATCTCCATCTGAGTTCTGATCCATTAGCTCGTCCCCACTCATGTAGTCTTCATCGTTCAAGTTCAATGTATCTTCGTTATCCATCCTGAAACAAGAAAAATCATTCAGTTTTAGTAAGAACAAGAGTAGTTAAATCATTCAGTCTTAGTAAGAACAAGAGTAGTTAAATCATTCAGTTGGTGTGTTTAACAGATGCGAGGTGTTTGTATCGAGTAATGGAGAAACAGAGAAATTGGCTTCAGGATTGATAGAACCATTCACGAATCATCGATCAGACAACAGAACATATCAGTCTTAGATCAGAAGCAATCAAATCATATTGCAAATTGAGACCAAACAAACAAGGATAATGTCATTGAGAACCTTACAGTCTAGTGAGAAGTTTAGAGTCTAATGATGCAGAAGAACAGATCGACAAACAGAGAGCTCTTTTGTTCAGTCAAGCGTTGGAGCTGAGAGCAGGAGAGGAAGAAGAAGCGAGGCAGAGGAACCTGAAAACCCATCTCAAATGTAGATCAGAAGCAGACCCATCAAACCCATCTCAAATAAGTTGAATCAAAAACTCAAACGAAACCTATCATACCAGACGAGAGAGGGAGACGGTCGGAGACGGCGACGGACAAGACGGAGAAGGACGGCGACGGACGAGACGAAGAGGGACGGCGACGGACGAGACAGAGAGGGACGGCGACGGAGAGGGAATCGCCTTCGAAATCTCGAAGAGAATCGCCTTCGGGAGAGAGAGAATCACTTTTTTTCCCAAATTAATTTCGTATTGAAACCCTAGATTTTTTGTTCATTGGACGGCCCGTGACCATAAAGCCCAAACCCGATAATGACCATTTTTTAAATGGTTTCCCGAATTATGCCCAATCAAAATCCATGGAAAAAATGGGTTTATCCATATTAGGCCCATTTTATATATGGACACGGGTTACCATTGGACGGCCTGACCATTTGACACCTCTAGAAGAAAGCAACCGAGACACTCTCTGAGAAGAGTGAGTCTCGGGGACAGTCTCCTGACCCGAAGAACCGAGAGCTGAAGAAGAATCGGGAGCTGAAGAAGATGGGTCTAAACGACTATCAGGCTCACCGAACATCTCTCTGTAGTGGGGAGTAAGCCTGTTCTTTCGAACCTGGAAAAAAAATTAAATTTTTAAAATTAACATCAACAGTAATTAACAAATTCTATAAACCTATCTAAATTTCCTACACTAACCACTAAATCAACACTAATTAACATAAAATCCGTAAACCTATCAAAATTCCATACACTAACCACCTAATATATCCTAAACTAATCAAATTAGAGAGGAATTAGAGAGACTTACCATTGCTACGAAATAGAGAGGAAGTGGAGAGGAATTTGAGACGAAATAAAGAGTGAGCGCTCGGGAGTATATATAAGAGATTACATGTCCACGTAATTTCCTCATAAAGTTACGAGGAATTACAACGGCCTGCATTTTACAATACGAGAAAATAGTGAGGCCCGCGTTTTCCGGTTACGAGGTCTTTACGACGATTTTGCCTTACATGGAATTAACGAGTCATTCCTTTACGAGGAATTAGAGAGGCCCGCTTTTCTATAAATAACCACAAGTTTCCTTCTCAAATCATACACAAACTCACAAATCACACACTAATTACTCACCAGTTTGCTTTTCAAATTAGAAAGATTTTTTAAAAAAAAAGAGGAGAAGAAGATATTGGAACACATGTGGGCTAGACTTACGTAGGTCTCGCCACATGTGATTCCAGTATCTTTCTTCTCTTCTTCTTTTTTTTCTAGTTTTTATTCTACGAGTAATTAGCAAGGACCGTGTTTTTCGATTACGAGGTATTTACGACGATTTCTTCTTACGTGGAATTAACGAGCACTGCGTTCTTTATTTTTTTTATTTCGTCGTTATTTCTTCTTTAGCTTACGAGTTGTTTACGACGATTTCTGCTTACGTAGAATTAACGAGTCCTGCGTTCTTTATTTTTAGGATTTGTCGTATGTTCCTCGTTAGTATACGAGGAAATAATGAGGATTATGTTTAAATCCCTAAAATCCGAAACCCAAACCCCCAAACCCCCAAACCCCATCTTCCTTATCTTCTACTTCATATATTCCAAACCCCAAACCCATCTTCCCTTTAACCTCAATCTATTCTTTAACCTCAATATATTCTTTCCATTCCAAACTCCAAATTCTAAAACCACAATTCCTTAACTTATAATCTCAATATATCTTATTTCTAAAACAAACTCCCATTACCTTACAGAAAATCAAAAACATCAATCGGATACATCGACATTCTTGTCATCACTAGAAACACCATCATGTTCATTAAACTTGTCTTCAACAGCTTCGTCCGTGGCATCGTTGGGAAGATCTTCGAACTCGTGATTATACGGATCAATGAGAAGGATGCCATCAATTTCTTGTTCAGGTTCCTCGACTTCATTTATCTGTTCTTCTTGCAATGGTGATTTTTCTCCACTGATGATTCGTCCTCGAGGTGTAACTTTGGTCACGGCTAACCAATTTATACCCGAATCTCTCTTCCGAGGGTATGGAAGGAATCTAACTTGGTCTGCTTGTGAAGTTAAGATGAAAGGTTCGAATTTGTTGTACCTTCGTCCACCGTTGACATCAAGTACACCGAATTTGTTAAACCGAACACCTCTGTTGACGACGGAGTCGAACCATTCACATTTGAAGAGGATGAATTTTATCCCTGGAATTTCGACTTCAATAATCTCCGTCAAGATCCCGTAGAAATCTGTTTTCCCTTTCACACATATTCCATAGTTACTGGTCGCCCGCTGTCTACCATAGTCATATGTATGAAAAGTATAGCCTCGTGTGAAATACATCTGTGATGTGGTGACCTTTACAAGTGGAGATTGAATTACTTCGTGTAACCACTTAGGATAATCTGCATCGTCGTCGTCATAATCAACCTGCAAAAATAAAGAGAACGTTGAAATACATATCATGTATGAAAAAGAGTTTAAGTTAATACCCGATTTTTCAACCACTTAATAAAGTGTTGATCTTTC
>NC_027753.1:20322920-20324143 GCF_000695525.1 Brassica oleracea var. oleracea | reverse complement strand
AATTGAGTAGAATATAGGTGTGTGCACTATGAGCGTCTTGTTCACTCGACCACCAAACCTCTTTTGATTTCCCACCGAGTCGCCCAATCTGGCTAAAGATGTCTGGAACACCAGCAACTGCATATGTTGGCGCAACACCACCATCATCATATCTTCTTGGAGCTCTTCTCCGGGTACGTACTTTTGACGCAAAGTAGTATGATGTGAAGTGAGAAACTTCTTATGTCAAACTTCCAGAAATTATAGAACCTTCAACTTTGGTGAGGTTCTTTGCTTGTCCCTTCAAATATTTCATGGCTCGCTCATACTGATACATCCATCCGTAATGCACAAGTCCACAAAGCAATGTCTCATATGGGAGGTGGACAGCTAGATGCTCCTTGACGTAAAAAAATGCTCAGTGACTTCCTCATCCCGTCTCTGACCATAAGACGATGTCGCTCTCGGAACATCATTGACGGAACCAATCCCCAACGTACGTCCCTTTTTCTTAGGGACAAACTTTAAAACAAAAAAAATAAATATCGTTAGTAAAAATTTAAAGTTAAATTAAATGAATAATAAAAAATTATTCTCGTAAATCCTATCCACTTCAAGTGTGGATAAGGTGACGGGTAATCCGTCGGTGGACTACTGGGTCAGCTGGGTCTAGCGGTCGTCAACCCAAGAAACCAAGTCGTTGAAGATTTGCTCGGACTTGACATCTAGAAATTAGCCCGCCTTGTTCTTGTGAGTCCTCTCGTAAAGTTACAAAAGAGACGGGAGTTGTCCCGTCTTATTTGCCTAAAAAATATTTAAGAAAGTTAGAATACATCTATATATATATATTAAAATAATTAAATAAAATATTTAATTACCATTTCCAAACGAACACCGGCGTGGGGTTTTTGGCCCGTAGAGTGAAGCATCGGCCCGTACCGTGTTACGGGAGGCAGAGCAAGACTGGGCGATTCTAATGGCGTTAGGATCCCGCCAATAACGGATGAGGCCATCCCACACATATGTGGTGAGCTCAGCAGGTTTGCCACGCTCATATCCCTTCACGATCCAGTCACCCTTCCAGTTGGACACCGTGTCCAACAAGCGAACTTTCGCCTTCGCGTTAAACTTCTTCCTCACCCTCTCAGTGATCCCCAAGGCCCAATTATATTTTTGTTGTTAGAAAAAATAAATTAACAATTAGTTTTTTAGAAAGTATATATATAAATCATGAAAAAATTAAA
>NC_027753.1:20309323-20320008 GCF_000695525.1 Brassica oleracea var. oleracea | reverse complement strand
TCATCTCCGAAGGCAACCCAAGACTATAAACCAGTTTATGAATCTCATAATAAGAATCAGCAGACACATTGTCTTCCGGCAAATAATCTTTAAGCAAGTCTGCCGATTCATTCATGCAACTTTCAGGTAGATTGTGATCAGTTTTAATATTCATCATTCTAGCAGCCAACGACAATTTAGAGAGACCTTCTCTACAACCACTGTAAAGTGGCTGATTCGCCGCGTTTAACATTTCATAAAAAAAATTTGCATCAATATTAGGTTCTTCATCTTCATCATGAGCTACGAATGCATCATCTACCATATCATGAACCCTATCATAATCTACTATCTCCTCCTGATGGTAACTATGTTCATTATGCAAATGATGATCAACTGGTTCTTCCTGGAAATTGCTATTACTACTACTAGCTTCATTATGATCATAATTATAACCTTCCCCATGTTGAAACCAGATATAGTAATTTGGCGTGAAACCTCTATTTATTAAATGCTTCCAAACATTTTCACGGTTTGCCAATTTTGAATTGTTGCATTTCCGACAAGGACAGAACATCTTATCTGCTTGATGCATAAATATCTCCAGCCCCGCAAGGTATTCTTTCGTCACTCTCCCGTTAGCATCTCTATGCATATACATCCACCTCCGCAACTCAAAAATATTCCCGGAGGCCGACATTTTTTCTCTTTCACGTTTTTTTTTCTTGTTGGTGTGTTTAAAATGATGTTAAAACGTCATATTTTTAGGAAACTTTCGAATCTGGTTGTTCTAATTTTCCTAGGAATTTACGACGAAAATTAGTTAGGTGGCCGAAAAAAAACGTGTTACAACTAAAAAGTTGGTGGATTCAAAATTTACTCGCTAAGTACACTTAAATTATTTCCTCATAAAAAATACGCTAATTTTACGTCGAATTTACGAGAAAAGCGTATTTCCTCGTAAAAGACACGTCACTTTACACCGACTTTACGACGAAACGGTTTCGTCGTTACTTTACAAGGAAATAACGCTGATTTTATTTGTCCACGTAATTTCCTCGTAAACTCGACGTAATTTTACGATAATTACTTTTCCTCGTTAATTTTCGTCGTTAAGCTTGTGTTTTCTTGTAGTGTATATGCAATAATTCTAAGGAGGTACTCTATATGCAATTTTGGTATTCATTTTGTATGCACAACTCCCAACCATTACCATGGACAATAACTGTAGCTTGATGTTCTTAACGTCAGGTCAAAGATGTTAAATGGTCCTACACTGAAGAGTCTAAAGGATTCAAACTTGAGATTTTTTTTTAACTCAGATGCCTATTTTAAGAACACTGTCTTGACAAAGTCTTATCATATGATTGATGAAGATGACCCCATTGCTTGAGAAGGCTATTCGGTAACTGTTCTACAATTTTTTTTTGCATATACTTCATATGATTATATATAATAATATTAGATCAGATTTATATAATGTTGGCCTCCAGCTCGGCGATGCTCTTGATCAGATTCAGAGAGATGGGCGACATCCCAGGCACTATGGCTGGAGCGTTATCCACTGCTAAGGAACCAAGAGCTTGAACTCAAGTGTCAGGTAGATTAATTCTCTTCAAAATATTTTGATGTAAATAATGCATCTTCACTGCTCCGAGTTGAGTTTTTGATATATCACCAATACAGAGCTCCTCAAACCGTCAAGTAGGTGTCACATCAATGACATGGACAAACATTGCAACCGGTGCTTTTACTACGAGCAGATGAAGAAATTCCTTAACTACATGTACCTGAAGATAATATGGATCACATGCATTCCTACTGCTTATGTTTTTCCCTAAATACTGCTTATGTTTACACCTTTACCTCCTATTGCAATTTTCCATTAATTAAGTTGAACCTTTCCGAGTGCAACTCGAAGACCCATACCCACACATGAATCAGACATTTCTTAAAACAATTTATCGAAAACAAAAATATATGAAAACTATCTATTTACATAAAAAAATAACTAAGTTATTTAATTTATTTGATAATTTTATAATTATTATAATATCTTCACGTATTAGTAAGTTTTTGCAATGGCCTGTTACTAAATTCAGATTTTATGAACGTTATATCTTAAATCAATAAAAACTTAACAAAATACCAACCGCAGATTACAACTTAGACATAAAAGGTTAATGATTGTGAAGTTTGGACAAATGTGAAAATAACAATGTCATGCCTACAATAACAATGTCAAAAAATAACAATGTCATACCTACAATCTCCGGTACGCAAATTTGCAATTACACCAATCGCAAAAGCATTATGCTAAATGTGCTAGGGTGGCAATGACAACCCGGTGATTACATGCACGGTGTAGAGCTGTGAAAAGAAGTCATCCATGTGAGAACATGAGGGACTCGGACATTAGAGGAAGCACTGCTGATGGAATGGTGATGGGAAAACAGTTGCTCCAAGTGAACCAAATGAGTCACATGTAGCTGACAAGAATACAGGAGAGGATGCAGCAATTCTGGAGGAAGGGCGCTCCACAAAGAAGAAGAGAAACAATGAGATTAACAAGTTTGAACTAAGACATTTTTCTTAAACCATGTCACTGCTTTTAATAAGTTAAGTTTGTCGCGCTAATCTGTTACTATTCGGTTATCAATGTAAAGAAATATTTGGGACCACTTTGACCACAATTGTTTTTTTAAAAAAAATTATTCTTATTATCATAGTCAAATTCGAAAAAAAATTAAAAAATTAAAACATATCAATTTTCATGAAAATATTAATGGTCGAACAAGTATATAATCTCTAAATGGAATAATAAAACATATAGCAATTTTTTTGAAAAAATAAGAAATAGTAAAATTTAATATTATTTTAAATTAAAGTTAAAATTTCAAAAGTTTGCTACAATTAAATAATATTTATATTATTTGTTCATTTGCTCACCCGTCGGTAGACAATTGTTTTTTTTAAAAAATTTATTCTTATTATCATAGTTAAATTAGAAGAAAAAATTAAAAAATTAAAACATATCAATTTTCATGAAAATATTAATGGTCGAACAAGTATATAATCTCTAAATGGAATAATAAAACATATAGCAATTTTTTTGAAAAAATAAGAAATAGTAAAATTTAATATTATTTTAAATTAAAGTTAAAATTTCAAAAGTTTGCTACAATTAAATAATATTTATATTATTTGTTCATTTGCTCACCCGTCGGTAGACAATTGTTTTTTTTAAAAAATTTATTCTTATTATCATAGTTAAATTAGAAGAAAAAATTAAAAAATTAAAACATATCAATTTTCATGAAAATATTAATGGTCGAACAAGTATATAATCTCTAAATGGAATAATAAAACATATAGCAATTTTTTTGAAAAAATAAGAAATAGTAAAATTTAATATTATTTTAAATTAAAGTTAAAATTTCAAAAGTTTGCTACATTTAAATAATATTTATATTATTTGCTCATTTGCTCACCCGTTGCTAGGTACTATCTGGTACTTAAATAAAATAAAGATTCAAATACCGTTCCTTCTATATACTGTCCACATGGTACTTAACAGTATAAGTATGTTCTCTAAATAAAATATCAACTTTACTTTATGTTTAAATTTCAAGTAAATTAATTTTGTTACGACTATCAGTTTTTTATTCTATTTTTAATTTATTGAATCGATTAGTCACAACCATTTATGCTATTTTACTCTGAACTAATCAACTTCAAAACAAAGTAATACCTTATAGTCGCTAACTACTATCAAATAGATCAGAAAAATATATCATTCTCTTTCAACATATTTTTATTTTCATATTTTTGAACATATTCTATTTACTAAGATCATAAAATAAATTGTAAATTCATGTAAGAATTAAACATATGAACCCGGTGCATAGCGCCTAAATACCACTAGTATATATAATTATATACGGAAGGGGCGACGTGCTTGCACTACACATATTTGCTGTTGAATCGTTGGAAAGTCATTTCCTTTTTCCCAACTTCCAAGTCTTTTAACTTTTGGAGCTATCATATCCCAAATCTCCACATTCTTATTTCCTTTCTAATCAATTCTTCATTAATTAACTCATCATCGATCATGTACATATGAAGCATATCCAGCATACAAATAAACTAATTAATAGTTTTATTATCCATTATAAAATCCATTGAAGTTTCCAAGTTCCAACTAGACTGCTCCCCATAATAACGTTTTTTCGTGAATTAATCATTTGATCTCTCGTCGTTGTATTTGTTAAATTATGCTCAACAACTCTTTACGTAAACAATCACGGAGTTGGTTATAAATGAAATTTGTATATAAAATGTTTCAAGAACGTAACCATCTCTAACCAACTCTTGAATAATAATTTAACAACTTGAGTTCGAAGCAAGAAACTGCTCGTCCATCATCTTCCTTTGTCGACCTTCTTCAAATCCTCAACTTTACTCCAAAAATCTGCAAGATAGAGAAAAACAAAACAAAAACTACAAAACCAAGAAAATGGATTGTTCAATTTGCACCACAAAGCCATCTATTTTACGACCACCGAGGAACACGATATGCGGATCATGCTATGAAGGTGCTCGAACCACTATCGCACTGCTCAAGAAGCTTGAGGGCTCAAAAGAAGATCATGAAAAATTGACCGTTAAGTCCGCCGTCAACAATGGCTCCTCTCTTTCTTCTTCTCCTTTGTTTTCTCGTGAGGTACTCCATTATGTATTCTCACTTAGGTTTTCAATAAGCTGTCAAAGTTTTTATATATCAATTAGATTACATGAATTTTTATTATATTCCAGTCGCAACCATTTGAGAAGGTGATCAAATGGATGGAAAATATGAAAGAAACTGAAGACAAGCAGAAGAAGAGAATAGTCTTCGTGAGCAGCTTTGTTTTGGGATTCAAAGAAGGCTTCATGCTGATATTCTTTTATACCCCGGCGATGATGGACCTCCAATCCATGCACATAGAGCTTTGTTGGTAATTTTAATGATCTTTTTCGGGGTTTATGGTTATTTTCTACATTTATATGTGTTATCCCTTCCATTCACATGAAACCACAATTTATAGAGTTTTTATAAAAACAAATTACTTATCGTTGTATGTGGTTGTTTTAATTTTTTTTTTTAAATCTATATAGGATTTTCTTAATATGAAATATTCATAAAAGAAGAATAAAATAGATTCTTAATATAGGATTTTTAACATAAAATAACGCAACCGTTCAAAGTTGTTTTTTTCAATCGAGACTTAATTATTCTATAACTCTATATATGATAATATTTTGTGCTTTATAGGCTTCAAAATCTGTTCAAGAACATTCTAGATTCAGACAAGTACAAAACCGCTCCAGAATACGCCATAACGCTCCAAGAACTAAACTCAGAGGAACTTCAAGCTCTCTTGTAGTTTCTATACACCGGCACATTGGCTTCAGACAAGTTGGAGAAACATGTATATGCCTTGTTTGTTGCAGCTGATAAGTACATGATTCATTACTTGCAAGAGTTCTGCGAGAAACATATGCTTAGTTCCTTGAAAACCTCTATAGTGTTCTTGACGTTCTTGATGTCTCGGATCTTGGTTCGAGCAAGAGGCTGAAGGAAGCTGCTATAGGGTTTGTGGTACAGAACATGGACGACATCATTGTCTTGGACAAGTACGAAGCTTTTTCTCAGAAAAATCAACATTTATGCGTTCAAATTACTAGGGCGTTCTTGACGGAAACAAGAAGCAAGAGACGTGACTAGATTAGTGAGATAGAAAATTTTAGTGTATTTTTTTTTGTATATTTTGGTTGTACCATGAGGAATGTGACCTTGGCCTTAAGGCATATGATGCATCTTTCACAAAATTGTTCCACATCTCTTTTCAAATGTGACCAAAAGAAGTGCTCGGCCACTATGCATATATAGTGTCAGTGATTCTTAAGTTTTAAGTTGCAGACTTTACGGTTCATAACTTTTTCGAATTAAATGAATTTACTACTTGCCGTCGGTGTACATATTTCACGTTCATATTACATGGACTATGTGTAAGAGCACCATTAAAGCTAGGCCTGGGCATAAAATCCATAATCCGAAATCCGAACCGAAAAACCCGATCCGTATCCGGTCCAAAATGTAAAAAATATCCGAATGGATCTTGTAAGGTGGTACAAAACATATTCGAACCCGAAGTATTATTAACCGAACCAGAACGGGTAACCCGAAAAACCGAAAAAATCAAAAAATCCGAAAAGATATCCGAAGAAACCGTTCCGAATGTTCAAACTAATATACAATATAATTATATGAAACATGAATATATACTTCAAATATTCAATTTCATATTTATTTTGATATGGTATCTAACAATAAGTATTTAAAATTTAAATAACTACTTTAAATACTTAATTATATATACATAAGTATATATTTCTTATGTTTTGCTTTTAAATTTTAGATTTTATTTTGGTACATCCGAACCGATCCGATATAACCCGAATCCGAATGATATATGATTACTTTATGGGTTCTATGATGTGATACAAAACCGACCCGAACCCGATGTGTTATATCCGAACCCGACCCGTACTTGTAAATTTACTAGAATGAGACCTGTGAGGGGTTATAAAAAAGAACCGAAATCCGAAAAACCCGATCCGAACGCTAACGGGTACCCGAATGCCGGTTGCTTAGGTGGGTTTTTAATGTTTTTAGAATTAAAAAAAAAAAAATTATGCATTAAGAGAAGGAACGTCTCTTAATCAAGGGTCAGTCTCTTATGAGACACGTGTCCATCATTCGTCGCGTCTCTTTCTCTCTCACGGAATCAATCTGCGTTGCTCTTGCTCTCCATGACGGACCAGAAAAGGAGAGACAGGAAGAGTCAGATCTCTATCTTCTTCTTCTTCTTCTTCCACCATTCTTTCTTTCGGGAAACTGAGTTTTAGTCACAAACGGCTATGGGATTGATTCGATTGGAGTCGTCTCTCTCGTTGAGGCTTTGGTTAACGAAGGTCTCTACAGTGTCCATGTCTGTGCTCCTCAAACGTGAGGAAGAATTGGTTATGATTTTGTTCATTTTTTCTTGTTAAAGTTTCCAACTTTTGGTGACCCAATTAGAATGTTGCAGGGATAAATCATTCTATGACTCCTGGAGAAACCATTGCTGCGAGCTCCATTAGTATCAAAGGTGCTAAAGCCTTTGAAGTTTCAGGTATGCTGATTTTGATTGAGTGTTTGTTACTACAGTTGTTATTAAGGGTTTGATTAACATATCTATATGAAAGTTGGAGTCTTTGTTGAAATTGATTCTCGAGTTGTTCAAAAGCTGTATGCTTTTCGCTAGTTTAGGGGAATTTGTTTCTTTCACAACATCTTGACAAATTAACATGTCTGTCTGTTTGAAAAGAAAGTATTGATGGTCTTTTGATTAATTGGTTAAGTGATCCGTCTTGTGTGCTCCAATAGAGGAATCTGTGGTTGCGACTGAGTCGCTTACGAGAGAGGATCTCATTGCTTATTTTGCCTCTGGTTGCAAACCAAAGCAAAAATGGAGGTACTGTTTTGTTAAATGTCTTTGTATGTGTTCGTGTGCTACCTTGTTTTTTTGTTTTTAAGCTCATACAGATTGCTTTGTGTGTTGGACCATTATACCATGAAGCTAACTTGACGTTTTGAGTTTGCAGGATAGGTACAGAACATGAGAAGTTTGGTTTTGAGGTTAATACTTTGCGCATCAAATAGCCGAGCTGTTTAACCTTCTTTAATCGTGGTCTGTGGATAAGCGAAAGAACAATCACTTCTCTGCTGAGAAAAAAAGAGAAAATGCATCAAAGAGCAGCGGAGTCTCTGGAACAATCACTTCTCTGCTGATATTCTACTCCACCAGGGTAAGCTCTGATGGTAGCCACCAGTCTTTACTTGTGAACTTGTGTGCTAAGCTTGTTCCTTTTGTTTTTACACAGATTCTACCAGCATCAAGGTAAAGCATCTCAAGCATGACAAAGAAACGGTACTTGACTCCGTTTCAATGTGTCTCTCTTGAGACTTGCTTTAGTTATGACTTATGAGAGATTTTGTGTTTTTTTGGTTCCAGATGGATGCTAAGAACAAACTGACTTGTGAAGAACCAGAAGAGATACCATCTCCCAAGTTGACTGATTGGCTGAAGAGCTCAACAACTCCATGGCGCTCCCCAATTCCGCCTGGCTTTATGATGATGATGATGCCTTCCACACCTCTGGCTTGGCGGTTCGGTTCAGCTGAGTTCACTCTCAAAGAAGACCTCTTCTGAATGTCTGCTTCTTATATCGTCTCTTAAATTTTTTTCAGATGAAGTAGTAGTAGTAGTAGTAGGTAGCGACTCTATTTTGTTCACATCATTTTATACTAGTGTCCATCACTCTGTAACTGATAGATAAATCTGAACAAAAGAAGTTTGCTTAGAAATACCACTTATCATCACGAAAATTGAAAATCTGAACATTGAATCAAGCAAGAATCAAATATTTCACTCGTATTGTGAGCCATTATTTGAGACGTTCTTGTTTGTTTGTACCCTTCCATTGTCTAACACTTTGGTGGACACATAAGAGAAAAAGGTCAAAGTTTTGTCCTCATTTTTTTTTAGTTTATACTCCTCTATACATATATTTTTTTCTCAAAAAAAACATTATTTTAAATAAACTCGATTTATCGTCAATATAATGGGTATTCGAACTAGAATTCGTGATGGACAAATGCATCAACAACTGAAAGTTGATTTGATTGAATATATATAGTGTAAATTTGGACGTGACGAATATAAAAATTGAGCTCAGATGCTTCTTTCAAATTATTTTCCTTTTTTTGCTAATCTTTGTTTTTATGTTTTTTTTAAAAAAATTATGTTTAAAATGTTATCTTTTATAATATTTATTTAATAAATAAATTTTAGCTTTAATTAAACAATGTTAAATTTTTTATTTTTTTTTAAGAACCCCTAAATAAGAAACTCCTATTGGAACACAAAAATGTTGGTGTCTCTTAACTAAATCTCTTAAGTACCATTTAATTCTAAAAAATCATTAAGAAATCAGAGTGGATTTTTAGGTTAATGATGCTCTAATAAAAGCCCACTATAGTAAAACAACATAATTTAATCCTATTTCGTTTCTGTAAGGGATTAGCATTCCTAGTTAGGAATGGCAAACTGTCTCTATTTATATATACGGTGATCTACTCGAGCTTTCTTTGATCATACTTTTGCCTAACTAAATTTAAACCTATTTGTTTTATTCTCTCTCAATCGTCTGCTTGTTTTCTTAATAAACTAAAGGTATGGCCGATCATCAAAGGAACATGGATCTTTTCCATGATGGTCTAGCGAAGATCTTTAAAGAACAATGGCACCCCGATGTACTGTGTTTAGCTGGCGAGGATGATCACGAAGATCCTATCCCCGCCAATAAAGTTATTTTGGTATGTAACTTTCAATTATTAGTGTTGCATGCAAAAAACGTCGCCCAATTTTATGGCTAACTGATTTAGTGATATATCCTAGGGAGCAAGATCAGACGAACTCAGAGAGCTTTTTGATGGTGATGGTAAAGAGAAGGAGACGATCATTCTCTACGGAATGAACCATGAAGCGCTAGAGGTTTTTATCGAGTTCATGTACGTTGGAAACTCCATACAGTACTCCGAGAAGTTGAAGAAGCATGCAAGGTCGTTATATTTTGCAGCTAATTTGTACAGCATCCCCTTATTACGAGATCTATGTAGGTACCAACTTATGTCTTCACTTAACATTGGGAATGCTCTTGATATTTTTGAAATCTCGAAAGACGATCCTCGTGAGAAAACCCTCCACGATGAAGCTCGGTGTTATGTCATACGTCACATGAAGGAGATTGCTTTTACTAGAGAGTTTAATTCGTTCGTGAAGAGAAACACAAGTTTAACCGTGGAGCTAATTAGGGTTCTTGCAATAAGAGGGGATAGAACATACCCCAAAAGATAAGAATAAGATTTTACTGGTCCGCTACGTATAATTTACTCGTCCAGAGCTTTAATGAGGGCCGTTTGCTACCTTTGAAAGTTTCAGTCAAAAAACTTTTTTTTGTTAATTTTTTTTTAATGCTCAATATATGAATGCAAAACTTAGGAGATGTTTACTGGTTCTAATCTCATTTTCACCAGTATTTATAGCTGGAGTTCTTCTATAATAAAACATTAATTTATTTTACATTATAAAATATTAAATAGATAATTTAACGACCAATAATTTATATCTTATGAGAATTCATCTAACGATTTTATTTGCATTCACTACAAGAAAACATGAGATTAACGACGGCGGTATTCCTTGTGAGTTCGTCGTAAAAGAGGCTTTACGAGGAATTAGCGAGGAAGCACGTTTCGTCGTTACTCGTTCGTCCTAACGCATATTTTCTCGCCAATTTAGGAAAACATTTCGTCGTAAATACGAAGTATATCATTTCGTCGTAAAGACCACGTAAACATTCCACGTAAGGAGGTCGTTATATTTCCTCGTAAATACCTCGAAAGGAGTTCCTCATAAATTACACGTAAATATTTCGAAAGTATTTCCTCGTAAAATTCACGTAAATACCTCGAAAGTATTTCCTCGTAAAATACTCATTTAACCTTCCTCGTCATTTCCTCGTAAACTTTCCACGTAAATAAGTCGTAATTTAGCTAC
>NC_027753.1:20308885-20309111 GCF_000695525.1 Brassica oleracea var. oleracea | reverse complement strand
GAACCACGTCTTTCTGACGTAGATCGGCGTCTTTCTCCAGTTCGGATGTGGCATGGAGAAGTAACCTTTGATCGTGTCGGTTACGTCTGATGCAAGACAATTTTCAACCCCAAACGTGAAAAAACAAATTTAAACTATAAATTATTTATTAATGTTATAAAAGAATTAAAAAAAAATAAAAAAAAATATTAATGTAACATACCACAAAGTTCCGTCCGGTCGGTCG
>NC_027753.1:20306091-20308746 GCF_000695525.1 Brassica oleracea var. oleracea | reverse complement strand
CGGAGGAGCCATCGGAGGAGGCACATGAGGAACCGATGGTGCACTAGAAGAAGGCGACCGAGAGACTCTCTGAGAAGGCTGAGTCTTGGGGACAGTCTCCGGACCCTAAGAACCGGAAGCTGAAGAAGACGGGCCTAAACGACTACAAGGCTCACGGAACATCTCTCTGTAATGCGGAGTAAGTCTGTTCTTTCGAACCGTCTGGAAAAAAAATTTAAATTTTAAAATTAACATCAACAGTAATTAAATAATTCTATAAATAACAAATTCTATAAATCTAGCTAAATTTCCTACATTAACCACTTAATCAACACTAATTAACATAAAATCAGTAAACCTATCTAAATTCCCTACACTAACCACCTAATCTACCCTAAACTAATCCAATTAGAGAGGAAATAGAGAGAGTATGTACCATTGCTACGAAATAGAGAGGAAGTGAGAAGCTCGCGTGTATATATATCAGTAATCGTCGTAATTTTCTCGTAAATTTACGAGGAACTAGCGAGGCCCATGTTTTTCTTTACGAGGAATTAGCGAGGCCCACGTTTTGTTTCCTCGTAATGTCCTCGTTGAGTAACGAGGAATTAGCGAGGTGCATGTTTTGTTTCCTCGTAACGTCCTTGTTAGTTTACGAGGAAATAGCGAGGATTATGTTTAAAGCCCTAAAATCCGAAACTCCAAACCCCGAAGCTAATTGGTTGTAAAACCTTTCGAAATTTCCTATAAATACTCACCAGTTTGCTTCTCAAATCAAAGATAAACTCACCAATTTGCTTCTCAAATCAGAGATAATTACTCACCAGTTTGCTTCTCAAATTAGAAAGATTTGAAAAAAAAGAAGGAGAAGAAAATACTGAAACACATGTGGGCGGAGACAAGGCTAGACTTACGTAGGTCTCGCCTTGTTTCTTCCCACCTGTGATTCCAGTATCTTTCTTCTCTTCTTTTTTCAAATATTACAATGGTAGTCTCTAATTGGTCATTCATTTACGAGGAATTAGCGATGCCCGCTTTTTCATTTACGAGGAAATAGCAAGGCCCGCTTTTTCCGGTTACAAGGTCTTTACGACGATTTCTGCTTACGTGGAATTAACGAGTCCCGTCAAGACCGGTTAATGCAAGAACTATACGTTCGTCCACCATTGACATCAACTACACCAAATTTGTTAAACCGAACACCTCTATTGACAACGGGGTCGAACCATTCACATTTGAAGATGACGCATTTCAGCTTCAATATCCCTGGGAATTCGACTTCAATAATCTCCATCAAGATCCCGTAGAAATTTGTTTCCCCTTTCACGCATATTCCATAGTTACTGGTCATTCGCTGTCTACCATACTCATATGTGTGAAAAGTATAGTCTCGTGTGAAATACATCTGTGATGTGGTGATTGAATTACTTCGTGTAACCACTTAGGATAATCTGCATCGTCGTCATAATCAACCTGCAAAAATAAAGAGAACGTTGAAATACAGATCATGTAAGAAGAAGAGTTTGATCGACCTGAAAAAATTAAGAGTTTGAGTTAATACATGATTCTTCAACCACTTAATAAAGTGTTGATTTTTCCTTTTGTCTACGTTACTTGTGGATATACCTGTGAATGTTTCTTCGACTTGGGAAACAAATAGGCTGTAAAATCACATTTTATATTAATTAATCTTTGGCATTTATATAATTTATACTTATATGTGTTTAGAAGTGTTCATTTATGTTACTTTTCAAAATAACGCATCAATGGATCCTCGCAATTGAGTAGAATATAGTTGTGTGCTTTATGAGCGTCTTCTTCACTCGACCACCAAACCTCTTTTGATTTCCCGCCGAGTCGCCCAATCTGGCTAAAGATGTTTCGAACACCAGCAACTGCATATGTTGGCGCGACACCACCATCATCATATCTTCTTGGAGCTCTTTTCCGGGTACGTACTTTTGACGCAAAGTAGTACAATGTGAAGGGAGAAGTTTCTTCCATCAAACTTCCATCAATTATAGAACCTTCAACTTTTACGAGGTTCTTTGTTTTTCCCTTCAAATATTTTATGCCTCGCTCATACTGATACATCTATCTGTAATGTACAGGTCCACGAAGCAATGCCTCATATGGAAGGTGTACAGCTAAATGCTCCATGATGTCAAAAAATCCCTGAGGAAATATCTTCTTCAAGTTGCACAATAAGATGGGAATGTTCTCCTGAAGTTGTTCCACGACTTCTTCTTTTAGAGTGCGTGTGCTCAGATCCCTTAAAAATGCTCCAATGCCTTGTATATTCCAAAAACAATTAAACACATTATTAGTCATATATTATTGCAAACTAAACCATTATAAAATTACTGCGTTATAATATACTACCTGCAAGTGCTTCATGTACGTTTGTTGGAAGTAACTCCGCAAATGCAAGGAGAAGTAGTCGTTGCATAAAAACATGACAATCACGACTCTTCATCCCAGAGAACTTTTGACCCTTTTCAACACATCTAGAGAGATTTGAAACATACCCATCGGGGAACTTCACTTCTGATGCCACCAATTTGAACAACACCGACTTTTTTTTCTGAAGACAATCTGAATATCGGAACGGGAACTTGTCCATTGCTTTTTATATGTAACTCACTTCTTGAGCAAATATCCGGCAAGTCCAACCTC
>NC_027753.1:20294460-20305831 GCF_000695525.1 Brassica oleracea var. oleracea | reverse complement strand
TTGACCACAAATCCTTCAACTCTTTTATCAGTGGTTGTAGGAAAATATCCAGAGACTTTTTTGGATGGTTCGAACCAGGTATTAATATGGTCAAGAATAGCAACTCCCGTTGCATGCACATCTCCGGTGGCAGGTTGTATGGAGTAAGAAAGACTGACCACAGTAAATATTGTCTCCCTGACATTCCGAATGGACTAAATCCATCTGTGCATAATCCAAGATACATATTCTGGCTATTGCTAGCGAATTCCGGATGTACTTTGTTAAAATGTCTCCAGACTCTTGCATCTGATGGATGAGTCATTTCACCATCCGTCTGAGTATGCTCGGCATGTCATCTCATCCCTCCGGCTGTCTGCTCAGATTGATACAATCTTTTCAATCTGTCTGTAATTGGTAGGTACCACATCTTTTGGTATGGTACCCTATTACGTCCCCGTCCTTGCCGCTTGAATTGTGGCCTCTTGCAGAATCGACATTCTTCTAACTTCTCATCATCTTCTCAGTAGATCATGGAGTTATTGATGCAAACATCTATCATTTCTGAATGCAACCTAAGACTATAAACCAGTTTCTGAATCTCATAATAAGAATCAGCAGACACATTGTCTTCCGGCAAATACTTTTTGAACAAGTCTGCCCATTCATTCATGCAACTTTCAGGTAGATTGTGATCAGTTTTAATATTCATCATTCTAGCAGCCAACGACGATTTAGAGAGACCTTCTCTACAACCACTGTAAAGTGGCTGATTCGCCGCATTTAACATTTCATAAAACTTTTTTGCATCTATGTTAGGTTTTTCATCTTCATTATGAGCTTTGAATGCATCAGCTACCATATCATGAACCCTATCATAATCTACCATCTGCTCCTCATGATGGTAACTATGTTCATTATGCAAATGATGATCAACCGGTTCTTCCTGAAAATTGCTATTACTACTACTAGGTTCATTCTGATCATAATTATAACTTTCTCCATGTTGTAACAAGATATAGTAATTTGCCGTGAAACCTCTATTTATTAAATTCTTCCAAACATTTTCACGATTTGCCAATTTCGAATTGTTGCATTTCCGACAATGACAGAACACCTTACCGCTTTCTTGGGCGAACGGTGTGGAATCTCCTTGATGCATAAATGTCTCCAGCCCCGCAAGGTATTCTTTCGTCACTCTCTCGTTAGCATCTCTATGCATATACATCCACCTCCGCAACTCAAAAATATTCCTGGAGCCCGACATTTTTTTTCTTTCACGTTTTTTTTTCTTGTTGGTGTGTTTAAAATGATGTTCAAACGTCCATGTTTATAGGAAATTTTCGAATCTGGTAGTTGTAATTTTGCTAGAAATTTACGACGAAATTTAGTTAGGTTGCCCAAAAAAAACGTGTTACAACTACAAAGTTGGTGGATTCAAAATTTCTTCGCTAAGTAGACGTAAAATATTTTCTCGTAAAGTACACACTACATTTACGTCGAGTTTACTAGGAAAGCGTATTTCGTCGTAAAAGCTACGTGACATTACATCGACTTTACGCCGAAATGATTTCGTCATTATTTTACGAGGAAATAACGTTGATTTTATATTTCCTCGTAAGGTCCTCGTAAAATCGACGTAAATTTACGAGGATTAATTTTTCTCGTTAAGTTTCCTCGCTAAACTTGTGTTTTCTTGTAGTGATTATCTTAAGATTTTTTTAATCTACATAATTATTAATAAATCATTATTTTCAAAAATCAAAATATAAACCCTTGGTCTATAAGCATTAATGAATCTTCTTTCCTACCAATGAAATAAAAGACATTCAAGAAATTTTTCTAGTCAATCCAAAAATATTTAAAGCAAAAATTAAGATAGCATAATTTAATACTAAGTTGATTTTCTCTAGACCAATCGGAAAAACTATGATTAAATAATATATTTCCTAATCATTGATAACAATGGATGAGTCTACGAAATACAATATTTTATTTAAAAAAAAAAAGAATAACCAATTATAAATTATCTAATGATTATCAATTAGTAATTGGGACCAATAACAGTTTATTTAACTTCTAGTCTAGTTTTCCTATTAATTAGGATTTTTATTTTCAAAACCTTGTAGATAAATGAAACTCTGACCCTATTCATATATGTATATATAGAGTTTTTGTTGATTGCTTGTCTTTGAAGATACAAAGAACATGACAACGCAAACAAACGTAGAAGTTTTCACCCATGGACTAGTGAAAGTTCTCAAAGAACAATGGAGAGTCGATGTATGGCTCATGCCCAGCCACAACAATGATGGTGACGAACTCATCGCCGCTCACAAAATTATTCTGGTATGTGAATATCTCAAATCTTCATTCTTATTAAAACGTCCGACCAACTAATTTTTTATGATATTAATTATAGGCAGCAAGATCAAAGGTGTTTGCGACCATGTTTGAATCTGACAAAATCAAGAACTGGACTGTTCACGAGACAATAACTCTCTCCGATCTTAAACGTGAAGAGTTAGAGGTTTTTGTCGAGTTTTGTTACGCTGGAGAGTGCATGCCTTCCGAGAAGCTGAAGAAACATGCAATGTCCCTGTACCGTGCTTCTGACAAATACGAGATTCCTTATTTACGGGATCTATGTAGAAACCATATTATGTCGTCTATAAACGCTTCAAACGCTGTTGAAATTCTAGAGCTCTCAAGACTACCTCTCGACAAAACCCTCTCCGAATTTGCTAACAATTATATCGAGTTTCACTCGAGTATAATTTTCCCTTTAGATAGGTTTAGAACTTAAGGAAAGAATCGCACCCAAATCTCCTCGTAGAGATAAGAGCACCATTATCCCTAGCACCCTTAATGGGGTGATTAATCACTTTTTTAGTATTAAATATGTGTTAAACATTTTATTAAAAAACTTCTAATTTTTTGACCTCCAATACAAGATTCTTATTTTGGGATGCTTAAAAAAAAAAATTATTTAACATTGTTTGATATAAGATAAAATTTATTTATTATATAAAACATATTTAATGATAACATTTAAAACATAGATTTAAAAAAAAACATAAAAACAAAGATTAGTACAATAATCGAGAATAATTTGAAAGAAAAATCCGAGCTCAATTGTTGTCTTCATCACGTCCAAATTTACTCCATACAAGTTCAACCAAATCAGCTTTCAGTTGTTCATGCATTTGTCGATCACGAATTCTAGTTCGAACACCCATCATATTGGTGATATTTGTAGGGATATCTGTAGAATACGTGAGATCGACATGTGAACTTCTGTTGTTTTCTCCTTGTTGGAACTCGGAAACATCAAATTGAGTGTATCCATCTCGTTCGTCTTCTACTATCATATTATGGAGTATGATAATCTTACCAATTTTCCCAAAAAAGTGCTGGATTTTTAACGATGGCAAAGCGAGCTTGCAAGACTCCAAAAGCACGCTCGACATTTTTTCGGACAGCTTCTTGACGTTGAGCAAATAACACTGCTTTCGGCCCTTGTGGTAGGGAAATAGATTGGATAAAAGTTGCCAATTTCGGGTAAATAACGTCTGTGAGATAGTAAGCCAAATGATACTCTCTTCCATTGACAGAGTAAGTCATTTGCGGAGCTTGACCTTTTATTATGTCGTCAAAAACAGGTGAGCGATCAAGAACATTGATATCATTTAAGGTACCTGGAGGTCCAAAAAATGCATGCCATATCCAGAGATCATATGAAGCAACCGCCTTTAAAACGATTGTTGGTTTGCCCGAACCACGAGAGTATTGCTCTTTCCAAGCGGTGGGACAATTCTTCCACTCCCAATGCATACCATCGATGCTTCCTATCATCCCGGAAAATCCACGATACTCTCCAATATCAAGTAGACGTTGAAGATCAGCCGGTGTTGGTCTTCGTAGGTACTCATCGCCGAACAAATAAATTATTCCCTCCACAAAATTCTCCACACATGACAGATTTGTCGTTTCACCGAGCCGGAGGTATTCGTCGACCGTATCAGCCGTACTGCCATATGCCAAGACACGAATGGCTGCTGTACACTTTTGGAGTGCTGAGTGACCAAGCCTTCCAAGACCATCTTTCTTTTGGCGAAAGAAGTCAACTTCGTTGGAGAGTCGACACTCAACAACACAGAACAAGAACAAGACATAGAAGACAAACCGAAACCACTTAAACTAATTTGACATTAACTCATGAATCATAAACAATCTATTCAACTCAGACAAGAACGACACTCAATATCAAAAACAGACAAAAGAGACAGAGACAAAGAACATTCATGACAAACAGAAACAAAACAAATTCAGGAGACACGATTCAATTCAGACCATAAACTATATCATATAATAGAACTCTTAAACAATTAAGAGAAGAACCATTCGTGACACTCGATTCAATTTCAAACCATCTCAACTCAATTATAAACGACCTACGCATATAACCACAGCTTTTTATCAAACGTTCAATGCATTAGACTGATCAAATCGTGTTGAAGTTTTACTTGTATTGCAGACGAGAATCACAGACGCTTCATTGTAGTCGTCTTGTTTGACGAACCTTCGTCTCTTGCTCAGTCCATCTGAAGAAACAAAGACAGAGACAAATCATGGGGCTGGAACGAACAGAACAAACTAATAAAAGGCACCATGGATAGCTTTACGTTTCTTTTGATTTGGTAGAGGAGAGCTCCGGCCCTGACAGAGGTGTGAAGTGATTCTTCATCTCGGTGAGCCGTCGAGAAAGAGATGGCTTGTTCAACGATCCTCGAGGGGATCGACACCGCGAGACGCCGAGAGATTCATCGTGGAGTCGTCAAGGAGAGAGACAGAGAGACGAGGAGAGATCATCCTCGATTTTGTCGAGGATAGAGACAGAGAGACGAGGAGAGATCATCCTCGATTTCGTCGGGGAGGCGTCGAGGAGAGCGAGAGAGGCGAAGACACTTTCATCATCGATTGATCACGGAGGCGTCGAGGAGAGCGAGAGAGACGAGGAGATATCATCGTCGATTGATCACGGAGCCGTCGAGGGGAAATCGGTTGAGAGAAGACAATGCGGCGGAGTCGTCGAGAGAGAAACACAAGACTTGTGTTTCGTGAGAGAGAGAGAGAGAGAGAGAGAGAGAGAGAGAGAGAGAGAGGGACCAGGAGTGACGAGAGGCCAACACGTGTCCAATAAGACGCGCTTCTTCATGTGCTTAATTAAGCACCGCTTCCTCCCTAATTTCATCATTTTCCTTATTTTTTAAATCTAAAAATCATTAAGCACCCCATTAGGGCATCCGCATCGTTGCATCTCTTGCATCGTACCTCACCAAAACAAGTAATAAAATACTGTAAAGTAGCAAAGATAAAAGGGAAAAGATGAGGTACGGCTCATCTTGGAGAAACGTTGCACAAGCTAATTCTACATGTGTTACTTTTCTACTTGTGCAACTGATTTTTAATTACTAAGATTAAATCAAATAAATAAATTGTGTTAAAATATTAATATAAAAGCATAATGAACCATGATGGAGAGATTTTACCGCTGCTGATGCTCTTAAGCACCTGGGTTAATGGTGCTCTAAGTAAGCAATGTTTGCTTCCATTGTTCCCTCATATTTAATTTGTTCATCTCAATTATCATTCATGTATTGACCGTGCTATGGTCACTTTCCATTAATGTTTTAAACCCAGAATACTAAACAAGATTACTTTTTTGTTCATCGGGATATCGATAAATTAATAAAATTTAATATATAATAATATATCAATATGATATTATTATTTTGAGCAAATTAATATAATACTATTAACCATTAAAAATAGAACATGAGATAAAAATTATGTTTTATTTACAAAATATAATTAAGTATTTGAAAATTTTATTTTATTTTTAATTTACGGTGCCATGAAAAAAAAATTATTTTATTTTATAACCAAATTAGCACTTTGGTTAAAAGTTAATAAATAAGTAAATAACGATTATTATAGAATTAATTTTTAAATCTATAAGAAAAGAAAAATGACAAACTTATAGCAGTTTATCAATAATGAAAATAAAAAAAATGCTGGATCATATCAATAAATTTTGGTTTCTCTATCACTAACCCTTCATATTTTTACAAATCAAATAGTTAATTAATTTTATATAGTATTAAAAAGTATATCATAGGTTTAATAAAAAATTTATTTAAAATATCATCAAATTTATCTGGATTTTTATAGGGTCATCCAATATTGGGTAACAGATTAATAACGGTTGCTGAGTTTTTACCATGTTTTATTGGGATTTCAAATAGCGGGTATTAAATTGAACCTATACCGGATTATATATCGGTCACTAAATTTACCGTCTCGACTGGTTCGACTGTGAGTCTAGGTCGTATACGAAAAGTGGTTTCCATTTGATTCACTAATTTGTCCATGGCAGTATTCAACTTGAATAATCACTAGCTATTATTTCTTTAAAGAATTGTTTTAATTATAGATGTAAGTATCAATATATTCTTCTTCTTTCTATTCACATCCAAGTTCTCATATGATCCATTTTATCAAAAAATATATAGTATTTGAGAGTGATATAATTAGAAGAGGTTGGTTATCGAGAATTCCTGATAATTTAACTCCTATCGGGTCGTTGATTCTTAGCAACAATACTGAATTCAACGAAAGATAGAGGTCTTTTAAAAAGTATTTTTGCTGAGATTTTAAACAGAATATTAAGTTTATAATATAGAATTTGCAATGTTTAATATGGAAAAAATAAAATTGATTGTAAATGACCATATCCATTAGGTGCTATATAATATGCTATATACTATATAGAAAACTGATGAAAAATACCCCTTCCTCAAGATGTTACTTCTACTCCCATCATATATGACGTATCAGAAGAATGAAGAAAAGAAAAGATAATTGAGAAGAAGCAGAAGCAACGGCATTTCCAACAATGGTGGTGGGCGGAGAACAGCATGGCTCCGTTCGTGTTGCTCATGCGCCACAATGAAGGTCAGTGGAGGATTTGTTCGTGTCGCCTCGCACGCTAAAGTATCGATATATGAGGATGATTATCAAACTGTTCTTCTTTTCTGATGATACGTGAATGTGAACATTTGGAGAAAAATATGGAATGAATAATCAATCATGTTTCTTCTCTTTCGAAGTATTTTTGTTGGTTTCTATTCTATTCTAGAAACATTCTAGTGGTTAAAGATTTGATGATTCAACAAGTGAAAATGAAGATTTGATTCAGAATTGAAAAAGATGAACAGTGATCAATAATCTCTCTCTCTCTCTCTCTCTCTCTCTCTTAATTCATTTTAGGTATAGATAGAATAAAATGAATTGGAATAAATGGAATACAATGAATTGGAATAAATGGAATAATGGTAATTTGAGGAATTAATAGAATGATATATGTATTTTTAATTATATTTGAATTATTTCATTTCATTTATCTTCCTTTTCATCATGAATGATTTTCAACGTAATTCACATTTTATTCATATATCTCACATGAGTGTTTGGAATTTATTTTTTCTTTTTTCTATTTAACTCATAATTTGTTTGTGGGATTCTCATGAGTGACTAATTCCACATAATTTCATTCATAAAAATAGCATACCAGTTATAACTTATATATTTAAGAAAAACTTAAGGACTTCCATATATGCAAGCCAACGAGGTTTTCTTCCTCCTTTATCTTCTTTTCCTCTTCCTCTTCCTCTCCCTCTCCCTCTCTTTCTTCATATTCTTCATCCTCCTTCTTTTCTTCTTCTTTGCGATGTGCTATTGATGTGAATCGAATGTTCTATATTATCTATTTAACAAATGTAATATAGGATAATATCACACATTGTATGACGAACGGTGCGCAGATAAAGAGAAATTTGTCCATTTTATGCTAAATTATCATGAATCAATAACACATATTGATGCATGGCTATATTTTTAATTTCTCTTATGTTATGTACATTTCACTAATTCACCCTTTATAGTACAAGCAAAATCTGTTAGGGTATGGAAAATACATTCCTAATGAAACTTGGAAACTAGAAGTAACATCAAGTTTGAGAGGGAAAAAGAAAGGAAAAGAAAATAACGGTGCAGGCGATACAATCAGGGCATTGATTAAAGTTTATAGTCCATATTTGTATAATTGATAATGTGGTGTTAGGACTTCTTATATTATCCATAATGTGTCACTGAGGAGTATATGGTCATCAAATAAATGTAGGAACTATTCTTGAATGATGATGAGGGGGATATTTTAGATATCAAGACAAAAAAAAGAGTAAACTATGACATGTCTTGGCAAAAATATTTTATGACATGTAAGGTTAAAAAAAAGAAGTATTTATATAATATATAAAGAAACGACAGAAAAGTGTTCTTCTGAGTTCTGAATGTTTATTTTGATGAAGTTATACAAGTTTTCACAAACTAGTAGTGTATTTATTAACTTGATGCCGAAAAAAGAAAAATAAAACTTGATGCCGAAGGAATATTTTTCATTAGAAATTTTGATTGAGAGAGACATACAATTGATTCTTCTTGATTGTGTGTCTAACTAAAATCCCTTTTTAGGTCCAACAAATGTATACATATAGAGAGAGATAATCATAAACACTTTATCTTTCTTTACCCTTTTGGATCATGGCTATCACTCCAGGTCCTGATTGCCACTGCAACTGCCTGTTTCACCGATTCACCATCCATGCTTTCACAATCATCATTCTGGGAGATTGAAATTCTAAATCATTTGTGACAAATTATTATGAATGGACTAATATATAACAATGACAACGGAGATTAGTGTGTTTACATTTGATGAACCAATGGCATGCAAGCTAAATGAGTCCATACATGAAACCCTAGCTTCAACAACCTCAAGTCCAAGATCCTCAAAGGCTTCAAGAACACAAACCAACAAGCCTGCCTCATTCTTCCCTGACATTACTTTTATCATGAATCCCTTCTCTAGGGTTTCCACTGTAACCTATCGTCAGTACAAAACCCCAAAATCAACTGAAGCATTTTAATGTAAATGGATCAAATACTCAAAGATATATGTTTATATACCATGTGACCGGTAGGATCACAGAAATATTTCTCAGACGTGGTCTCATTGTTGATTTGTTCAACTTTCTGCTTAAGCTTTTTGATATATTTTGATGCATCCACTATGATCGAGGTTTCACTTTCCTGCAAACGTGTGATTCAAGTTTAGTCTGAGAAAACTTCCCATTTCAGTTAACACGTTTTGGCTCTTTTATTGTTGATTATGGTTAGAACGAAGTAAGTAACTAACTATATATTTAAGATAGATAGAAAAAAAATCAAATAACAAATATCACTAATTACTCAAAAACCATATCCCAAAAAGTATTACATACAGTGAAAAGGAGTAAACTTTGATCTCTAATGAATGAAAGAGAGATATAGAGGTCACGGTTAAATTGGTAATTTGGTATGTACATACATGTCTGAATATGATTAACAAAATATTTACTATTTATGGTATATAAAATCGTACGACTGAATTGGTTATATAGTAGAGGTCGAATCATATCAAAATTAAAAAAAAAAAAAAGCAAAGTTAAAAAGAGAGTGATGGAATCAATTACAGCATTAGAGTTAGTGATTGAACGAAGCAATTGAAACTTTTCACGAAGAGAGGAATCTCTCTTGTATTCCCTCGAAACCATCCTTCAAATTTTTAGCTTCTTCTCCTCTTGCCCTACGGTTTTTCTTCTATATATATATATATATATATTAAGAAAGAGAAATTAGAGATCAGAGTTTCTACAACGTTTATAGGATCCTCTCATCTCTCACATGTCTGCCTTACAGTCTGATCTCTTCATCGCTACAGAATGTGATACATACGGACAAATCCTTTTGGTATCTCGTGAATTACTTGATTGCCTCTATGTCTAGTCACACGTTATTCTATATTATATATCTATACAATTTATACTTACGTGAGAGTACTTATAGACGAAAGTGAATGTGTAAAGATCAACACGTGTGAGGGTATATTCGATGTAATGATCTTGTATCTAGAAACAATTATTGATAGAACGTTGTCGAACTAAATGGAAGCGATAATAAGACCATCAACTATAGTCTTTCATTTCGAAGAAAAACATTAAAAAATGAAGGAAAACTTTCTGTAATGGTGCAGCATTTTGAGAAAAAAAAAGTTTATGAATAGTGTTCTTTCAAAGTTGAAGAACACCATTCACAAACTCATTTTAGTGTTAAATTTTTTTATATATAAATTAATCCTTAAACTTTTTATAATTTTGTTTTATATCCAAAAATATTCAATTTTTATGCTTTATACTGTAAAGAAATTATTACCTTAGTAATACAATTATAAATTTATATAAATCATTATATCTTTTTAGAAACTAAAATTATATATATATATATATATATAATTAATCTTTAGTTCAATAAAATTCTATTTCGGTAAAATTTGTAAGTTTTATAAAATAATAAGCATTTTGGAATTAATCATAACTAGTAATAGTATAATATATTTATATATACATTTTTGTGGGAAAATTGGAAGAAACTATTAGAGCAAAATACAATTTCATTTTGAGTTTACTTTATTTTTTAAAAAAATGAGATAAACCATTCGAGATACCCTAAAGATAGAAATACAGTAACCAACATGTCCTTCAAGATCTAACACACTATTTTTCTTCTTTATAAAAAATGGAAACCATCTCGTATACAAGAATTTTTTAATATCCCCACAAAGACCAGTTTGGTTAAATTAGAAAGTATCTCCAAGTTAGACATATAAATATATATATATATATATATATACGAGACAAAACTTTGTTTAAATTTCGTAAACTTTATGCTTAAAACCAATTGATGATAAGTAAATTAATCTAAATCATTTGGTTTAAACGTCAAATGAAGGATCTCACGCCTCTTTGAGTTGATGACTCTTATAGGTTCATCCTAAACTAAATTCCATTTTAGAACCAGTAATATATTATTTTGTGAATCATCTTAGTTGGCAACAAAAAGACTTCAATACCATTTTCATGTGCTTCTAAATTAAAAATTAAACTAACTATCGATATGGACCGATCCAAATATCCCCTATATATTAATTGAGGAACATTTGAAAAGATGTAACCTCAATTTTGTATTAATTAAAATAGGTCCCAATGCATAGGTGGCACTCAATTAGGTAGTCAATTACATTCAATTGAAAAATAAGTAGGTCCACATTCGATTTTTATATGTTGTTAGATACATAAGTTGGTCAAACTATATGATATAATGATATGATATGTTATTTTCTTTCCTTAAATCAAACCTACGGAATTACCATAAATGACTAATATATATATGA
>NC_027753.1:20254140-20292782 GCF_000695525.1 Brassica oleracea var. oleracea | reverse complement strand
TATTTTTTTTTGTTATAATAAGTTACAAATGATCATAAAATATAACGTGTATGAATTTTTATTTAATAAATATTCAAACTAAATAATATATATATTTATATATATATATATACTAATGATTTAAAGCAACAAGATTGGCTGATCAATTTAGTTGTCCAGTTGAAATCTTTCAAAAGTACGTGAAAGACTAAAGTCAAAGTAAATATGGATTTAGAATAGTAGTTATATTTTACTAACCAAAATACCGAAAAACCCCGAACCGAATCGAAACCAACCCGATATCTGGATTGAACACCCCTAATCCAAATGAAGCCAAACTATTGTTTCATTCTCCAAAATATAATAAAAATAATAACTTAATTCCGCGCAAGGCGCGGGTCTTATCCTAGTTTTATATATTATTGTTGATCTATTTAAATTTCCGATGTGGGATCTCAATACCTTCCAATTGTGAACTGCAAATATTCAATTGCTTCTTCAGAATCTTCCATGTATAGTTAACCGGTTTCAGTTTTAGTGAGAACTGATTCGTATGCTTCTAATCAACATTTATCGTCCTTGTCTCTTTTTAATTGTTCTTGACAACTCATTTCACAGTTCTATATACATTTGTGCGTGTACGTGATTCTTGAGTATATAAGGTTTCAAGAAATGAGGAGAGGACAAAAGTAAAAACGAAGAAGGGAACCGTGAGCTCGTAATGGAGCTGGAGGAAACAAAACTTTAAGATAATTATACATATATATAAATTATTGAAGTAGGAGCATCGAAAGAAGTGAAGGAAGAGGATAAAAGCAAACAGAAGAATGTTGTTGTGATTTTGGAATGCCTCCAAACACTCCTCACGGGGATATTTATGAGTTTCCCTCATCACTCTTATTGATCACTACCCAACATCTAATTGTTGTGTATATATATATATATATATATATATGCTTTTATATGATATAAATATTACAATACGTATATGAACCTTATATATGTGCATGCAGACATAAAACATACATGTCATTTTTAACGAGCACCGATGCAATATGACAAATCTATTACCTTTACCTTTTCACTTTTTAATTATAAGATATTACCAAGGCCTGCTCTAAGATTTTGAAGATTATAGACAATTTAATCAGAGGATATAATTTCTTTTGACAAATTTGAGAATTATTTATATATATAATTTTTTCTAGAAATTTTGAAGGTAATAGATCAAATACTTCACCAGCCTATACTCAGAGTCGGCCCTCAATACTACCAAGACCATATAATTACAATGTAATAATTTATTGTCACGCTGAATAATGCAAGCAAAACTCAATTGGTACTACAACGTCGACTGAAAAAACTTCTTAAATTTGAATATACTTGAGGAAAGCAGGGAAGATATCATATCTATTTACACAAAATTTTCTTGATTACTACACATGCCGGTTTAAAAACATTCAAAAAGTACATGAGGCATATGTTTATGTAATCGCGTCTATGTTATAAAAATGTAATGAGTGGAGAATATGGAATTATCTATTTAATCCACAAGAACATATAAAAGTACCCATCAATTCACATGTGTGCCGATAAATCATCGTCACAAAATAACACTCTGCAATATAGACAAACCCTTTCTTATGACGTATAGCCTACTCATACATATCCTACTATTTCTCATATTCTTCTACTTTTACAGTCTGCTTTCTGTCTTTTTAATTAAAAAGATAGATTTGTAGGATTTTAATTGCTCGGATTTGCCAAAGCGTGACTTTTACTTCGGGAAGTACATTCATATTCACATGCACAATTTGACAATTTAAGAAAGTTAAAAACCCTTTTAATCTTTAAAGCTGAGAAATAAACGTTTTCGTTGCCCATAGAGGGTTATAGTAGAAAGAAAGGGACGTGAGCAAGAGAGTTTGGACATCAAAATTTCACATGCAAAGGAGATGTTGTCTCTTCCAATATATTAGTACTGATGCGTATTAATCGTGTCATGGACTTGTGTCCACTCATTTTTATAAATATGTATGTAATAAAAGAAAATATATGTCATTTCTTCTTCTTCTTCTTCCATTACATTATGTATGTAATAAAAAAGAAAAAAAAAAATATAAAAATGTTAGAAGGTCTCGTGTTTGTGACAGCTATATTTCCTTTGTCTTCTCTCCAAAGGTATTGTATTCCCTTGTCCGAATCAAATACCATTTCATGACACCTAAATGCACATATTTATAATATTATGAATTTAACAAAAGCTGAAAAAAACCCAACATTTTGCGTATAGGATACTAGATTAACCCAGACTTTTTCTTGGGTTCACTCCCTAGGGTGAACCTAAAGGTTCACCAACCAATAGAAAGTTGTCATTTTAGATCTAGTATCTTTTAATTAAAGAAACAAAATAATTTGCCAAATTATATTATACTTTTAAAATAAAAATAAAAAATTAAATAAATAAAAATAACAATAGTTCTAAAAAAATATTATTAAAAAAAAATATTTATTTTTAAGATTTAGAGTTTAATGTTTAAGATTTATAATTTAGAATTTATCCAAATGTTTAGTGTTTTTCCAAGGGTTTAGGGTTTACCTAAGGGTTTAGGGTTTACCCAAGGGTCTAAGGTTTTCCCAAGGGTTTAGGGTTTAGGATTAGAGTTTAGGGTTTAGTGTTTTATTGACAACATGTTTAGTGTTTTTTCAAGGGTTTGGGGGTTTATCCAAGGATTTAGGGTTTACCCAAGGATTTAGGGTTTGGGATTTGAGTTTAGGGTTTAGTATTAGAGTTTAGGGTTTAGTGTTTTATTGACAACATGTTTAGTGTTTTTTCAAGGGTTTGGGGGTTTATCCAAGGATTTAGGGTTTACCCAAGGATTTAGGGTTTGGGATTTGAGTTTAGGGTTTAGTATTAGAGTTTAGGGTTTAGTGTTTTATTGACAACATGTTTAGTGTTTTTTCAAGGGTTTGGGGGTTTATCCAAGGATTTAGGGTTTACCCAAGGATTTAGGGTTTGGGATTTGAGTTTAGGGTTTAGTATTAGAGTTTAGGGTTTAGTGTTTTATTGACAACATGTTTAGTGTTTTTTCAAGGGTTTGGGGGTTTATCCAAGGATTTAGGGTTTACCCAAGGATTTAGGGTTTGGGATTTGAGTTTAGGGTTTAGTATTAGAGTTTAGGGTTTAGTGTTTTGTTGATAACATTTTTTTTTTGAATTCGTTTTTTATATATTATTTTTATTTATTTTTAAATTTTATTTTGAAAAAATAATATAATTTGTAAGTTATTTGGTTTCTTTAATTAAAAGATACTAGATTTAAAATGACAATTTTCTATTGGTTGGTGAACCTAAAGGTTCACTCTAGGGGGTGAACCCAAGAATAACTCATTAACCCATATCCACGTGATAAGAAACCATCAGACGTGTTCCACTGTTTTTGGGAAATGGTTTCGTGTCATGCTTAATTGTAGATCTTGATTCTTAACTATGAAACTGAGCAACTCAGTTCAATAGAACTTTTTACTGAAAAGTAATGTAGTTTGGAATTATAATACGACATTCTTTCTATCATTTACGGCTTTAATCCACATATACAGATATTCCCGGCACGATGCATCGTCCATGTTTAAGGTAGATGAGATTTCAACCTAAAACTAATAGATGATAAGTAGATTGGTCCGTCTATTTTATATATCACTAAAGATTCTTTTCAACTACCGATGTGGAGACTTAATCTCTAATACGTATTCCGAGATGATGGTTTTTTGAGCGTCAATCTTGGAATGTTCGGACAAAGAACACTGAAGTCAGTCGCTAGGCATTCTGCTTTCAAATGGATGTGTTCTTCCGGTGTGTGAAATGGACCTGGAGTGCTTATTGTGGAGTTTTTGCTGCTTTCAGACCGTTTTGTATAGGTCTTTTGCGTGTGGCTCCTTGGTGGATTCACGTCCGAATAAATGTTTGGTCGAGTTGATGCGGGTGCTTGGCCTCTTAGTGCTTGGCTCCTTGGTGACTTTCTGTTCGTGTTGGCGGATATTCAGGAAGTCTTCCGCTCTTTAAGAGCGGCTCATCCGGGAGGCCATAATTATCGGGTTCTGACTTTCGTTGTAATTGTGACTCCTTTTTTTGCGGCAAGCGGTGAGTGCGTATTAGTTGAGGCCTCTTGATATTGGTTTCTGCCTGACACAATGTTACATCTTAGACTAGATCGAGTTAATGTTTAGGTTTTATTTTTCTTTCCTCTGCTTTTTTTTGCCATTGTACTTTTGTCAAAAACCTTGAAAATTAAAAATAATTTCTTTACATTTTTATAAAAGAAATAAACATTGAAAACATATCCTTACACGGATGTACAAAAACGATACCCATTCCATCTGTGCCACTCTCTTCCAAGTGACAAAAAAATTATCTAGAGAATTAGGTCACAGGGCAGCTTTGAGCTATATCAAACAATGTCACTCTTTTTTTAAAAAAAAATATTTTTTTCCAGATAGCATATATACAAATAATAGAGAAGTGAAGAAAATATCTGATTAGGTTTTGTAGTATTCTCACAGCTAATTTTGAGTTTTTAACTAATCAGCTTACAACTTCTTTTTAAAATAATTAGTTTAAATTGGAAAAATGATTGTTGACTACATAACATATTGGCCATTACATGGCTAACTATGCAAACTAAACTAATGTATATCTAACTACACGAAGTATTATGTATGGCAACATCCCTCAACTTAACGATGTTATGTAGTTAACATCATAAGATTAATTTTATTCATCCAAAATTAATGTGGATGTCAGAGACCGTTTAAAGCTTATGTTTTTATCAATTAAAATATGATGTACCTGACGGGAATTTAACTAAATATGAAAGTTATATAAGATATTATTTAATTTTGGTTTTTAATTATTTTAATCTGTTTTGTTATTAACTCTTAATAAAATTTCTTTAATTCGTTTGATTAACTATGTGATATATACTTATTTGATCAATTTTTTATTATAAAACTTATTTCATGTCAATTTAGCAACTTTAATTAACATTTTATTTTTTAATATAAATTAAATTAAATTAATGGTTTATTTTATTTATATTTTCATAAACAAAAATTGCATCATTTAAAAATGTATCAAATAAATATATTTCACACAATTAATCAAACAAATTACAGAAATTTTATTAAAATTTCATAAGAAAACAGATTAAAATAATTAAAAAACAAAATTACATAATATCTTATATAACTTTCATATTTGATATAAATAAAATTAATAAAATTATATATTTTTCAAATACACTAAAATAAAAATGTTACAACACTACTTATAAAAAATGTTAAAACATATTGATTTTGTAAATTAGATTTTGTTAAAAAAATATTTTTACGCTTTTAAAACGTGGGTTGAAATATCATTTAGTTAAATTACGTTAGGGTCGGTCATATTTTAATTGGTGAAACGAGATATTTAAACGATTTCTGATATCTACTTCAGTTTTTGGATGAACGAAACTAAACACGTGATGTTAACTACATAACATCATTAAGATGTTGTTATGCATAACTTACACTTTGCGTAGCTATGTATACGTTAGTTTAGTTTGCATGGTTAGCCATGTGATGACCAATATTTCATGTAGTCAGCAATCATTTTCCCTTTATTATTCTATAAATATACTTCTGAATTACTCAAAATTTATGATAATATGTGTCTAAGTTCTTCTAGATTAAAATAATAATAATATCACCCTTGGAGAGATACATGATTTTACATAATGGCTTCGGGAAATTTGCAGAATCGAATTACTTTCCTTCTTAATTTTTACGATGAGAGCCAATGTTAAAAATGGGAGTAAAACAGTAAACAAACACACAGTTATAGTAACGCGTGTAACAACGAAGGTGGTGGAGGAAAATATTTTGGTATCCCTGAGCAATTTGGAAGGAAGAAGACTGAGATACAGAAGTATGTCATTGAAAAAGTCAAAGCAAAAACACAAGGATGGCAAAATAAATTTCTAGCTCCAGGTGGTAAAGAAGTACTCATCAAATCTGTGGCCTCGAGACACCAGTATACCCTATGAATATGTTCAAATTGCCAAAGAGTGTTTGTGATGATATTAATAATATCTTGGCAAAATTCTGGTGGAGAAAGGATGATGGCAGCAAAGGAATGCATTGGTTTGCTTGGAATAGAATGAGTTTACCAAAAAAAGGAGGAGGAATGAGATTCAGAGATATTGAAAAATTCAATGATGCTTTACTTGGGAAGCAAGTTTGGCGTATCCTAACCAAACCAAACAGCTTGATGGCTCGTGTTCTAAAAGGGAGGTATTTCCCATCATCTTCTATTCTTACAGCACGAGAAACAAAACAGAGCTCCTATATTTGGAAATCATTACTACACGGAAGAGATTTAATAACAAAAGGAGTTTGTTTTGTTATTGGAAGTGGCAACGTGATTGATACTTGGAATGATCTTTGGTTACCAACTACACCCCCTAGGCCACCGGCACCATTATCTGATCAATCTGGAAACAGTTAGGTCTCAGATTTTATATGTCAAGGTCAAATGGAATGGAATGAGGAACTAGTTCGCAATACAATGACCCATGATGATGCTGAAGAAATACTTTCTATTAAGTTGTGTTCATCATATGAAGTTGATCAACTAGTCTGGCACTACAACAAGACGGGGGATTATACCGTCAAATCAGGATACTGGCTTGCTACACATACTCCGAGTAATCACCACATCACTCCGCCACCAAGTGATATACAACTCAAACAACTCATCTGGAACCTCCCTACGGCACCAAAAATAAAACATTTCCTTTGGAAGATGATCACTTTATCCCTACCTCTTGGGAGGAATCTTCAACGGTGCCATGTAACAAGTTCTGTGAAATGCCCTTACTGCGATCAGGAAGAAACAGCGGAACATCTTTTCTTCGATTGTAGCTATGCTCAAAACATCTGGAGAGCATCGGGTTATTCAAACAGTGGTTCGCTTCAGTCGCAAGGCACGCAAGAAAATAAATTAGGACTCCTACTCCATCAAGACTCTACAATACCAAACCAACTCAAACAATTACCTTGGTGGATACTCTGGTGCATATGGAAATGTAGAAACAAAACGGTGTTCCAACAGAAGTTAACTCATTTGCGACATTCTCTTCAAGCCGCATACTATGATACAAAAGAATGGCTAAAAGCACAACAATATCTTGATGCAGATCAGATAGGATAACCGCAAAGGACATCAACTCACCAACGAAATAACTGGACGAGACCTGATCCGGGATTGGTTAAGTGCAATTATGATGGATCATTGTACAACATAAACACACCAGTACAAGCTGGATGGCTGGTTAGAGATAGCATGGGTCTCTTTAAGGGAGCAGGACAATTCAAGACGAAAGCCACATAATGCCCTGGAGAGTGAACTACAAGCTTTACTTGGTGCTATGATGGTTTGTTGGAGCCAAGGATACACAAAAGTTATCTTTGAAGGAGACAATGCAAATGTCATTAATCTGGCTACAAGGAAAATGAAAAATATCGATGTCTTAAATTGGCTACGCGATATATGGGAATGGGAGCAAAAGTTCGATATCATACAACACATTTGGAAAAACTGGGGATCTAACTCATGTGCTGACTTGCTGGCAAACAACAAATACCAGGCCGAGAAGAATACATATATCATGCTTTTGTTCCGAATTTAATAAGAGATGCTATAACTATTGACTATTTCGATCATTAATAAAATCAGAATTTCGTGGAAAAAAAACAAATAATAACGCGTGTAACTAAGTTGGGCTTTACAAAACTAAAGCCCATATTCGGCCCACCTATATGAGTTGAAAAATCTTTTCTGCGAAAATCCGTCGAAGCAAATTCAATCGAAGACGAAACATTCGAAGAAGAATCGAAAGCAAAACCATCGGAGTTAATTTCAATAGAGAGTTAGGGGCATGGGTGATCATCTGGGGAGAGAGGAGGAATTCGAGAAGAAAGCAGAGAAGAAGCTGAACGGATGGGGAATCTTCGGATCTAAGTACGAAGACGCTGCCGATCTCCTCGAGAAAGCTGCCAATTCCTATAAACTCGCCAAATCATGTAAAGTTTTCCTTTTTCTTTCTGGGTTTCTCAGAAAAAGATATGATTTGATATTAGGTTACTTTGATCCATTAGAGTTACTCATTGGGTCTAGCTAGACCTGTTTGATTGATATTAAAACGTATTATCTTGTTGATGTGTTCAGTATATGATTGTTTCAGGGGATCAAGCTGGAAAGGCTTATCTTAAACTTGCTGATTGTCACTTAAAGGTAAGTGCTCTTGTCCTAAGAGCATGATGCTTGATGAATGTGTTGAACTATTATGTAGTAATAATGTATATGATAGCATTTCTGTCTATTTGCAGTCGGACAGCAAACATGATGCTGCTAATGCCTATGCTGAAGCTGCTAAATACTACAAGAAAGTTGACACTAATGGTATGTAAAGAGATCACTAGAATATTTATATCCTAGAGATGATATTTTGTTAATTGACATGTCAGTGATACATTAGTAGTGGTTATCAACTTTTCTTTTGTGTGTTTTGTACTTTTCGCTATACATGTGTATCGTTGTCTTAACATAGCCATGATCTTGTATGCACTATGCAGAGGCTGCATCTTGTTTAGAACGAGCAGTGAATATATTCTGCGAGATAGGAAGGCTTAACATGGCAGCGAGGTACTATAAGGTACCATTTAGTCTCCTTTGAGCAAAATAAAATATTACGCTCTTTAAATACTCTCTTCATTGCTCTTTTTTTTTTTTACTTTTATGTATATTGGATCCAATGGATATGTTTTCCGTACACTTCAGTAAGATTGGTGCGGATTGTTTTCTGTAATTGGTTTTGTACATTATGGTTTACAGGAAATTGCTGAGTATTATGAAGCCAGAAGATCGATCAGGCTATTGTTTACTATGAAAAGGCAGCTGAGTTCTTTCAGAATGAAGAAGTAACCACTTCTGCAAACCAGTGCAATCTAAAGGTGGCACAATATGCTTCCCAGTTGGAGCAGTAAGATTTATATAAATCTTCCCTTTGTTTTTGCTTTCTCGTCCTTTGGTATTGACATACTTACAGTACTCAGCTGAATCCGTACATTGTTTGTATTCATGATGTTGTTCACTATGCACGGGCAGCAATTGTAGCTTTTTATTTACTTTCGTTTGGATGGATTGATTGATTGATAAGGGCTTGGTGTATTTTTGACAGGTATGAGAAGGCAATCAAGATTTATGAAGATATAGCACGCCATTCCCTGGGGAATAACTTGCTTAAGTATGGAGTTAAGGGCCATCTTCTCAATGCTGGCATGTGTCACCTTTGCAAAGCTGATGTTGTTTCCATCACCAATGCTCTGGAGAAATATCAGGTTCGTTAACATCAGCATTCGTGCGTTGTCCTGTCCTTTCAGGATCTGTGACTTGATTTCTAACTTCTACTTTTCTGCAGGATCTGGATCCAACTTTTACAAGAACACGAGAATGCAAGTTCTTATCTGTAAGGCTTAAAAACTGAGTTTTGTAGTGATTATGAGAGTGTAGCTTAGCGTAATGTATGCTAAATCAAGTGTTTTTAATTCCCATGGATAGGATCTTGCTGCTGCTATCGATGAAGAAGACATCGCAAAGTTCACAGACGTTGTCAAGGAATTTGATAGCATGACGCCTCTGGTATGGGCTCATTGCATACCAACAAAGTTTGAAAAAGAATGTCCTTTAAAACCTTTTGTCTGAATCTTTATCATGGTTAAATGGTGTTGTTGCCAGGATTCATGGAAGACAACTATGTTGTTGAGGGTGAAGGAGAAGCTGAAGGCAAAGGAGCTTGAGGAGGATGATCTTACCTAAACATACCCTCTCTATCCATCCGGGAGCTTTTCTTATTAATCGTTGCTGGTGTGTATCTTCATTTGTGTTCATGTCACTTCATGTTCCACTCTTGGTTGATTTTATTGTGTCTGGTTATGAGTTTCTAAAGAGGTTTGGTCAAAAAATTGGTTTGTTTGATATCAAAAGACTACATTTGTTCTGCTTCTCATTACTTCTATGGAGATTTTCTTCGATTTATTTACATATAATAATTAATAAGAGTGTTCGTTCAGGCAATATAATATAGTAAGCTGGTTAACACAAGTTCTCAATGTCATCGACCATAACAAGCAAAGCAATGATAAAAGCATAATCCACTTCTGGATTTACACTAACACTAAAGTTGTATTTCCCTTTGCAGTAACTTCCCCACGTAAACTTATGCGTAACCTGCAACCATCCCCACAACAACAAAAAGATTTCAATTCTTCACCAATGTCTTCTAACAAAAGAGAGATTAATTAAGAGATGTGTCTTAGTCTTTTTTACCCCTACCCCGGCGATGAGAGCATCAGATTTGAAAACTTTGAATGAGATATTTGAGTATCCACCAGAAGCATGAAAATCACAAGTACTGCTCTTCTTGATGTTACTGTTCTCAGCCAAGAAAACATCCACAGATGTTTTCAACGACATGGCTGAAGATTGTTGTACCGTGAACAGCAAGTCTTCTTTATCTTTGCTCTCTCCTCCATGCACTTCCCATTTCCTCTTCCACCTAATCCCCTGTACACATACATACACAATCTCAAGATAATACAATCTTAATGGCGGCTCTAAAGATTGAATGTTTTGTAAACCTTTTGGCGCATTGTGAGGACTGTGAAACCAGCTGGATCACGCATAACCCTTTTACGGTTAAACCCCCAAGCTTGTCCATCAATTTGCAGGAGGATATTCCCACTAGGATCAACCACTTGGTAATGATCTTTTGAGAAATTTATAACTTTCCTCTTCACCATTAGTTCCATTGGGTATGGATTACAGAATTGGTCGCCTACTACGCTTATGGGAGGATCTCCTACTTGCCATTCTGTTTTCTTGTTCTTTGGCATTGATTCTATATTTGAATAAACTCGAGAAAGAAGAAGAAGGTTGCAAAAGATTATGAAAGGCTCTTTGCTTTAGAGCCCTTGATAATCCTCTCCTTATGATGATAATTTGTCAAGAACAGTTTTCACATTTTCTTTTGAAATATATCAACTAGAAAACACATTTTGCAACTTTTCAAAATTGGTGTTGTTACTTTCTCTGGTTATGAAATCAGAGTTTTATTCTTAACCCTATATTGTAAAACCCAAAAATAAACTAATTCTTTAAATATAGAAACAAAATAACTAAGCAATCTGCTATTTCGAGGTTCAATCAGATTCCCAGGACACAAAACCGGATGAAGACTTCCTTGCCAAGACTGCTATAGCTTTCCATATAGAGTTGATTTTTGTTGGTTGTTCTATTCTGATAATTTTCATACCAGCTCAAGCATGAATATATAGAATAATTTTTTGATGTCACGATAAAAACTATTTGATTAACTTCAGAAAAAAAACAAGAAAGTCATGGTTATTTCAATCACAAAATATGAAAGATTCTAACTTTAATCATACAAACCTCACATGTTTTGTAAGTTAAAAGCAGCTAAGGTAACAAAACATCCAATCAACCAATAAAGGAGACGAGCCCCAATAATACATAAAGAGGAAGACACAGATAAAAAGTCAAAAAGTAAAATAAAATTACTTATGATATCAACTATTTTCCACGTAACCGAGAATCATAGTACATTTTGTCTTCCAAAATCTATAATATAATAGTTTCAGTTTCTCTTCCCCTAAGTTGTCCACGTCGACAGTATGGGTCATGCGTATTCTATTGTTTCACAAGTGGGCTTTGTGTGTGGTTTGTTTTTATTCGGATTTTTTCACATGTTATTGGTTGGACCCGTAGCTATCTTCGTTGACGACTGCTAAGGTTTCATTTTTCTTCGAGATTGTTCTTCGACGAAGAGACGCTTCCTCGTCCGACGATATCAATTTCATAACTCATCTCATTGACACACACTTTCACTGCCGCTGAAACGATTTGGCTTCTTCTAACGCTTCTCCAGTCTCCATTATATAGCAGCTTCTAAGGTTAGCTCTCGCTTGCTCTTACCTTTTCTCCTCTACTTTTTCTCTTTGCTTAACTCTGTAATGTCCGTTCCGAAAATGACTTCTGCAGTTTCTCCAGTCGCTAATGTCGTCGTCGCCCACTTCACTTTCAACTCTCTTCGCCTCGGAAGAACTTCTTAGTTCGTTGTTGGTCGTCTCATCCGCTTTTGGGATTCAGGTAACATTAAGAAGAATGGGGAATTCATGGGGATCACGATTATCCTCCTCTATGAATTGGTACTGACTGTTGTATTATAGATCTGCTAGCTTTTCGTTTTTTAATTGATTAAAAAGTTGTAATATATGACTTTTTAATTTTCTTGCAGGACTCGGTTATTCATGGGTTCATTCCCGCTAATCGGGCGAGTCACTACCGTCCTGATTTGAAATCCGGTTCTATACTGAAAGTGGATCGTTTTGAAGTTGCAAGGTGCGCTCACATGTACAAGATCACGGAGCATCAGTTCGTGATCTGTTTCATCCCTTCCACGCGTATCTGCGAGGTCCTGACGGACGCTCCTCTAATCAACTCTGAAAAATTCATGGTGCGGCGTTACGACCACCTTCACATTCTTTCGAACACGGATCTAGAGCTTCCAGGTGTGTTTATTTCTCTCCTGACATTTTAATCTCATCATGTTCTATTGTCCCTAACGTATCTTTCGTCTTGCAGTTATCTTGGGTGAGATACGCTCTGTCCAGGGGTCCGATCTCAGGAACGATGCAGCAACAACCAGAGTTGTGGTCCGCCTCTTAATCGAACCATAAATATTAATTTACTTTCGAACCATAATGTCATAGGTTCTCTCATACTTAATTGAACAAAGAAATTATTAAGAAAATGTTATGAAAACATTATATAAAAAGAGAGGATTCAATCATACAAAATAATTGAATGCATTACCTGTTGAACGTTTCTTTCTCGGTGTTTAAGGACAAAAATACATTTTTAGTCAACCCCGCCAAATTAAAGAGTATATGCGTTTCATGGTTCATAGACACAACAGTCCATAGACAAAAATCAAGAAACATTCTACATCTTGTCTTCCATGATAGAGTCATCAATTTCATAGGTTAGTTTATACTTAAAAGATCAAAGAAAATATTACATAAAAATAGAGAGTAGTGGATTTTTATTGGCATTCACATAAGGATAAAATATTTGAACACATGAAAAATTGTACTAAGATCGTACTTCTTCTTGTTATCAAGTTGATTCAAGAAGATTTTGGAAGTAATAGTTGCTTTTTAGTGAAAAATAAAATGAATTAGTTAAAAATAGATATTTGGAGAAAAATCTTATATGTAAAACTATTACCAATACCATATGAACACATTGTTACCATATACATGTTTATAAATTTGATTTCTTGGGTCAACACTTGACAATGCTAATGCACCTAAACCAAATTTGATAGTTATGATTTCTTTTGTTGCGGTGACGTGTAATATCGTTAACAAACCCAATATTGATGGTGTTACATAGATTTATTATGTATGCATGTGTTATAGTCAAGCTTGGATTCTTTTACCCATAACATTTTTATTATTGATATGCACTTTTAATGTCGTTTGACATAAGGAAGGCTCAAGCTAACAAAAGAAGCGAACAAAAGAATTGATCGGAGATATTAACTTCAGAGAGAGAAGTTAGATCTACTTCGGGGACCGGCGTTTGGCCGGCGCGTGAGCGTCCGTGCCGGCGCCAGAGTCCTTTCTTGTTCGTTTTAGTGGCTCTCCTTCGCTCCTTCTTTGTCGTTCTGTCAACGACCGCCTTGTCCGAGCTCTGGTACCGCTATCATCCCTAACGGTGGCTCGGTTTTGGAGTAACGACGCGTTCGTCTGGAGGTCCCAGGTGGAGAGGGAGCGGCTTGCATGTTTAGATGTGGTGTTTTCCGGGAGGTGGAGGCTTACTCAGATCCACCGTCCCTGGCTCTAGTTTCCGGGAAGGGAGTCTCCTTCAGATTCGCCTTCGCCGGCTTTTGGTTACGGAGAGCGGAGGCTAGCAAAGCTCCGCGCTGTCACTTAGGAACCCGGTGTTCGTTTGGGTTAAGGTTACTAGGTTCGATTTGTGTCAAGTTCGGCGTGGTTGTCGTCAAGGTGGGGTTGGGTTACTGCGGATGAGATCTCGGTAGACGATGAAGCTCTCCGGCGAGGTGACGAATTTCAAGGAAAGAAAGCGATGGTTCTCGGTTCGAGTGTCTAGGGTTTGAAGTGTTTTAAAGTCAGAGGAGATCTCGAGGTTCGTTGGAACTCTCCGGCGTGATGACAGTGCGGTGAAGAACGGCTATGGGTTCGTTGGAGGCTTGTCGATTACTGAGCTCCGACGAACGAGGATTTCGATGGTGTTGTTCCGGCGGTGTAGAGGCGGAGGCAGTTAAGTTGAGGTGGTTACGACGCGTGACGCGTTAATGGAGTAGATCTCTCCACGTGTCGAGCCAGCCTCCTCGACACACTATCCGACTGGGTCGTGCGGCTTCTGAGTTTGGGCCGAGGGTCCGTTTAGCTTTTTCATTTAGCCTGTAATCTTTTGGGCTTATAGCCGTTTTTTGTTGTAATCGGGTTTCACCCATTTACTGGGCCTGACTCATTTATCTAATTTAAAAAAACTTTGACGGAAAAAAAAAAAGACATAAGGAAGGCTCTTCTACTGCTGCAAGTACAAGACAAAAGAATCTGTCTTACAACTTCTTTATGTTCACGTGCTTATCAAAGGTGAATATGCATATAAATATAATTGGAATACATATCAATTTTTTGTATAATGTACTTTCGACAAGGAACATTCATAGACCTATAAAAGCTGAGTCCACAATCTATTATACTAGAAATATAACGAGAATAGGTAGCAAAATTTGATTTCGAACTCACAGCATTTTTCAGGTAAGACTGTAAGAGTCAGTTAGACTATGTAATGAATTCTTGAAGATGAGATATCATCTCCTACTCTGCCCAAGAAGTTTTCAGCTAAAGACTCTTGCAGTGTCCCATCATCCTAGACAAATATGATTATTTAAATACAAAAAAATACTATATTGATACCATCATTATCTCCAAGAAAAACATCAAAGGTAAAAACTGTGAAACTATGCTCATTTCAACCATCTAAAGCTTTTGGATAAAACAACTATACATTGATAGCTAGTGAGATTGCCTCACCGGTATCATTGGTTATCAAGCTTGTCAACATTCTCCTCTTCAGTAGCATTGCACTCCACCGTAGTTTCTTCCAAAGCCTCAGGAACATCCTTAGAGGCTGGTGTGCTTTTCTGAGATTGCAGACCCGTAGAACGAGCAAGATCAATCCATTGCTGCAAACACTTTTAATGAAAAGTTAGAATCAAGATTATCAAGAAAAGCAAGAAGAAACCAAATTACAGACATGTAACTCTGACCTGTGTTCCAAAATATGAGTTAAGTGTCCTGACAACAAATGAAATTGTATTCACTAGTAAAGGTTGCGAAGAAAGCTCATCAGATATGCGATGCTCTATTAATCCAGCTATTATCTGCATTTAAAGACACTTTGATGTTAAGAGGCATAAATTGAAGACAAAGAACCATCACGGTCATGCAGCATGGAACATCATTCATACCTGGTAACGAAGGTTTGCAGATGTTCCCAAGAAACCTCCATAAACCATTGCTGTCTTTAGAAGAGGAGATCTCTTAGGTTTCTGAACAACAACCAACTCTGGTTTAACAAACTTTCGAACACCATTCAACGCATTTGAAGCTCCCACAGCTGCAAAACTGGAAACGACTCCAACACCAGCAAGCTTCAAGCCACCAACAATAACTGCAGCGACTCTAAGATTCAAGTTCCACTCTCTTCCAGCAAGACTTTTCTGAAATGCATTATCAGGTATGGATCCTAGGAGGCCTCTCAGAGCTTCTATGCTGTCTGGTCCATTGGTCTCATCAGCATATGAAAGAAAAGACAAAGTTGGTGCAGGAAGCCAAACCGTGAAGAAATCAACAACTGATCCTCTCACTGTGTCTGTTATAACATAGTCTAGCTCTTCAAAGAAGTTTTCTTTTCGCTTCTCGTATTGTGCTATAAGTGTGGTTGTAATTGATATAGCCTCTTCAATAGCTAACCTGTTAAGAAACTTGGGGTCTGCCAACAACCTTTCTCTGAAACCCTGGAACCGCTGAGCAAGCTCAGAGATGAGAGGATACTGCTCCAAATCAAACAAGTTCTGCAGAACCTCAGGTGACACCAAACCAAGGTCCAGTCCATTTTGAATATCCTGTGGAAGAGCATCTCTCCTCCTACCAGCTGCATTCATCACTCTAGCAATCTCTGCTCGGTCAAAGCAGTTTCTACTACAAGGTCTAGCTGCAGAATACCACAAGAAATCAGCAACTGGAGTTTCGCCTTCTCTTCGCAAGTACTGTCTTTCAGGGTCAAGCAACACAATAACTTGGTTTTTCTTTGGGAACTTCCTCGAGATCCTTGCTGGCAAACCTGTTCCTCTTGAACCATACTCAACATGACTTGCTCCTGTCACCACTAAGAGTAGACCAGTCCCACCTCCATCTGCTACTGCTTGTAGAATAACTTGTGACATTGTGTGGTCTTCCACAACTCTTGCTTGTGCTGAGAGATAAGAGCTTGGTCCAAAGGGAACGATCTGTGTTGGGAGGCTCATGTCGAATGTAGATCTACGTGAAAACGAAGAGAAACCTGAGATGAAACCGGAACCAGCAGGGGGAGTGTATAGTTTGCGCTCAGACTTTGAAAGACCGCGGATACCTTCTGCTTGAACAGTTCTTAAAACCTATATCAGATTAAGTAGAATGATGTCAGCTCTCATCAGAGTCCAAATGCAATATCTATGATAAGGCTTATCATCTTTACAGCTTGAATATGTGCATACTTTAGTTGTAATGGTCAAAACCAGACTCATGCCACTTAGACACTATCAACATGTAATCAACACTAACCAGAGAGATATCAACACTAATCAAAAACAGCATTGCATTACATCTAAAGGCCAGTAGAGAAGCATGTAACTATAATGAAACCAAGCAGGATGATTTAAAGACTTTTCGTAAGACTATACCTTGAGAGGAGTGCCACAAGCAATGAGTCTAACAGCGTTATCACGACAGTAAGTTAAAAGGGGTTCATATTCTTGCCAAAGTTGAGCTGGCCAATCTGTCACATAAGACTTCAACGTCTCTCCGTCAATCCTGCCATCAAAAAAGTTGATTCCTTTCAGCACACTAAATAATATTCAAGAACCAAGAGCTGCAATCTCAACCTCTTATCCATGTACTGGTTGAGCTGTTCCTGCAAATCAAGAGGGAATGCTTCTAATGCCACTGAGATTTGACGCTCGCTCTCGAGGCATCTCTTCCTCAAGTTTCTGACGATTTCGAGTTCTACTTCTTTATCGTCTTTGGTAGGGACCTGCTCGGCTTCCCCGAGGTAGACGACCCTTGCGTTCATCAGCTTCTCCCACACCTTCTTCTTGTCTTTCCCCATAGCCATCGGTTCACCGATAGCTGTCGCGTCATAGATTCTTGACGTTATAGTCTCTTCCTTGTTCACTGACGTAGGCGGCGGCGGCGGCGGTGGAGGAGTAACAACCGGAGGAGTTGCTGGTTCCGCAGGAGAAGTCACAGTGGCGGAAGAGTTCTCCTCGGAAGCTAAAGCGAGAGACGGCCTTAGAAACAAGGAAGCAGCGGCGGAGAGGAGTGGCGGCGCGAGGAGAATAGCGCGACGGGAGAAGGCGGTTGAGGAAGGAGGGTCGGAATCAGAGAGAGCAACGATGGATAGAGAATTGTTCTTTCTATTGAGGTTAATCGGGAGATGAAGGCCATGGCGGCGAGGAAGGGAGGAGGAGGAGAGGCAGGGGGAGTGAAGTGATGGTTGAGAAGCGAAGAGATCATTCGTTGCCGTGAGTTTCATTCTCAGACAAGAGTGACCCGTTTGTACACGTCAGCTAGTTACATCGGTCGAACGACGGAACTAATAAGAAGAGCATCTTAACACATTCTGTCATTTTTTTTTTCCTCTGATAATTGGGGAAGATAAGATATAGCCACGTCATTTTCTCATTTTATACAAATTTTTATTTCTTTTTTTTGGTCAATACAAATATTTATTTCTATGGTGCAGAAAATCCATATTTGTTTTGGAGACTTCGAACTAAAAAACCATATGAGTAGTTTACTAACGATTTATTAATTTTTTATCACAAAAAAAAATTGAGTTTCAAATTGGATAAAGTGAATTATGCAGACTAATAAAAAAATAAAAAATTCAACACTTTGTAAATAAAATTGTCGATCGTAAATCAGATATGTAGCCAAACGTCCTCGTGATATATGTAGAATTGTCTTGGTTTGTTATATAGTATAATAATCCAACATTGAAAAATAAACTCTCGAGTGACAAAACACTAATATTTCTCTTACGATATTTACGTTAGTAATATTTTGTTTGTCAATTGGTGTTCTAAGAATACGAAGATTAGACTAAGAAAAAAAAGAATAAATTTGAATAAAATGATTAATATCTAAAAAGTAAAATTACAGTAAATATGTTAATAAATATTTATAGGTCGATTATGTCAGCATAGATGGACAAAATACTTAGCTAAAAATAAAAACACAAAAAAATCAATATATAATCACAGCAGTGAATATTTTATATTGGTTTATAGCCACTTTTATGGGATTTATATGTTTATTGGACAAAATACTTAGCTAAAAATAAAAACACAAAAAATCAACATATAAAGCAGTGAATATTTTATATTGGTTTATAGCCACTTTTATGGGATTTATATGTTTATTCAATATTTTTTACTGGATCTTTTAGATATAAAAATTTGAAATTTTGTTTTATCAAAAATATATAAATACAATGTTCAAAAATATTGTTAGACTATGAGTAGACATATTGTAGAAAATTGGAATACCCAAAACTAGGCCTGAGACTTTTATCCGAGATCCGGATTCGATCCGAGTTTCGATCCGGATCCGATCCGATCCGAAAATTTGGATATCTGGAGGGGTCGAATCTGGATCCGGATAGTAAAATGTTGGATCCGTCAAAGCCGGATCCGGATCCGGATATCTTAATTTTTAAGTCCCGATATCCGGATCCGTAAGTTTTATTAATAAATATTTTAAAAATAGTAATATCTATATATAAAAATTAATTTTATTTAATATACTTTTATTTTTATAATAGTATATATAAATTCCTACCAAACATAGAAGTGGGAAATTTACCATCAATTCCAGGACGATGGTGTTTTGTGGATGCATCCCAGAAAGAATGTGACCTAATGGCCGGACAAGGTTGGTATAGTACTTTAGAAGGTTTTGACAGTTTGATGGGTGCAAGGAATGTTAGGGCTCCTCTGTCTCCCCTTCACGCGGAGATAGAAGCACTACTTTGGGCCATGGAATGTATGCGAAACTTACGTCAATTTCAGGTCACATTTGCAACGGATTATTCCCAATTGGTGAAGATGGTTTCGGAACCAAAGGAATTGCCAGCTTTTGAAGCTTACTTGGAAGATCTCAAGATTTTGAAGGATAGTTTTCACAGCTCACAGATCATTCTTATCTCGCGGACGCAAAATAAAAAGGCGGATAGCCTAGCACAGGGTGCCAGGAGACAGCTGTCTTTCGTTGTCCATATGGATGCGGAGCAACCTTTTTGGTTTTCAGAGGCTACATGAGTCTCTTTGTTGTTGTCAAAAAAAAAAATAGTATATATAAATTTTATGTAAATTTTGTAATATTATACATAGAAATAATTAAAGACATTATATATATTTTTTTTTAAATTATTGTTAATATTATATATATATATATTAATATTATTTTTTATTTATTTAATGATCCAAATCCGGATCCGGATATCCGCCGGATATTACAATTTTTAGAAGGATATTTGACACCCGGATATCCGAGAACCCCGGATCCGGATAACGATAGTAAAATTATGGATCCGCCGGATAAAGATCTGAATCCGGATACTTTAAAATTGTCCGGATACCCAATCCGTCTCAGGCCTACCCAAAACCATTTTTAGAACATTGTTTATTATATACATAAATTTTCAAATTGATTTATTTATAGGGGTGATTGGTAGTTGTTGTAGGTGCTGTCCACAGCCGTATTTATTTCTAAAGCACCAAATTCAGAGTAATCAAGCTTTAAAAAATTTTTTGAAATAACCTACAACTCTTGAAATAACCTACAGCTGTACAAGTGCTCTGCAAAACCAAATATCCAAAACAATTTTTTAGTGATTTCCATAAAATTCTACAACAATAAAATCTAAAGCCACAACAAAAAGTTTACAGATTTTTTTCTGCGGCAAAAATTTTAAAGCTACAGTCATTACAAACAAGACCCTATATCTTTAGGATTTTTTCTAGTTCATAATTTTTTTTTATTCAGCTAAAAAGCTCTAGATATCAACAAAATAATAAAACTGATCGAGGAAAATGAAAAGAAAAACATCCTAAAACAAAAAGCAAAGCAGGAGCCGAACCCCGAACCCGTGAATTGACGGTATTGGGCCGGCGCAACCTTTATTGATCAGAGGCCCTAAAGTATCTACACGGAGCTTTGATCTGATCCACCAATTGCACTTCTTTGTTTTCCAATCTTAAATTAAGATCCAAACCTCTCGCCCAATCAGCCGTACCTAACGTCACGCGCCACCGCCATGTCCACTCCACCGACGACGCTCCCCGTCACCAATCAGCAAGCTGTTCAATCTCAGCCGCCAATCAACACTCCCGCCTTCCGTACCTTCTTCTCACGCCTCTCCACCTCGATCCGCGACGGCTTATCACAACGCCGCCCGTGGGCGGAGCTCGTCGATCGGAGCTCCATGGCGCGACCTGAATCCCTCACCGACGCTTTGTCCCGGATCCGGAAGAATCTCGCCTACTTCAAGGTGAACTACGTCGCCGTCGTCTCCCTCGTCCTCGCCTTCTCCCTTTTCTCGCATCCTCTCTCCCTCCTCGTCCTCGTCGGCCTCCTCGCCGGGTGGATGTTCCTCTACCTCTTCCGTCCGTCAGATCAGCCGCTCGTCGTCTTCGGGCGCACTTTCTCGGATCGAGAGACTCTCCTGGCTCTCGTCTTGTCTACGATCGTTGTTGTGTTTATGACGAGCGTTGGATCGCTTTTGACGTCCGCGTTGATGATTGGAGTCGCGATTGTTTGCGTTCACGGTGCGTTTGTGGTTCCGGATGATCTGTTCATGGACGATCAAGAGCCTGCTAACGCTGGGTTACTCTCCTTCCTTGGTGGCTCTGCTACTTCGGCTGCTTCAGCTGTTGCGGCGAGAGTTTAAACTTAGAGAAGAGGTGAGAGGTTTCTCTTGACAATTGTTGTTGTTTTCATCTTCTAATCTGGGATTTGTGTTATGATGTTAAGCATATGGAATCATTTTAGCTTTGGTTATATTTCTGATCATTTGGTTTGTATAATTTGGAGTTAGAATCTTTCATGTTTTGTGGTTGGAACAGACATGACTATCTTGGTTCTGCTTTTGTCTAAAGTTGATCGAAAGCTATGTTTGTTCATTATATGGTGATATAGTCGGGTTTCACGATATTAAGAATGTGTGATACTGGTTTTTGATAGTCTTGATTTATCTCAGTACACCAGAAGTTCATCTCGCTCATGTGATTGTGGCAAAAGATTATGTGACTATCAGCTCGGTAATGATCGTTATGTACACGTTTTTTTTTTGTCATCTGTTAGTAATTTTTTAACTGGAACCATGTTCACAAAAGTTACAACTAGAATCCCCACTGAAATGGATCTCTGCATACCAATCCATCCAACGCTCAAAAGCCTAAAAGCCCCAAAAAAAACAAGGTTAACATGAAGCATTCCTATCTTACAGCCAAAAAACAACCAGCCTATACTCCATCAATAGCCATTCAAATAAACAGAGGGCTGGACCTCCTCACTCTCAAAGACATTTTCAACCAAAAGGGAGGCCCTGCTGCCACACTGTTAACCAAACCTATTCTTACTCACACTGTTTACACTTGAACAGTATAAACAATATTTTACACTCTCTTGTATTCTAATTTTTGGTACTTCTTATGGATTATTAAATAGTAGGGTTCAATGTGTGCATAGAGTCATTTGTCTCCATTTTATGGGTTTTCACTTTGTTATGCAAAGTTTATTGTCACATTTCTTTGTGCTACATAGAATATCCACATATGGTGTAACTGTTCTTCGGGAATTTGTGTTGCTTTTGACCCTTTTTTGCTGTTTTTGGATGATTTGTTCTTTGTGCTACAAAGACCATCTTGTATCTATTCTTCCAGAAAAATTGTTGAGACGAACAAAATTTGTGATGACATTTACAAAATTTATGACATACCCATATGATATGAATTTAAGTTAAGATTTATTTCTTGCAACCATATTGTATCCATGGGGAATGATACGTGACATTCTCTGGAGATAAAATGGTCAGTTTGTTAATTTAGATTCAGACAACAAGTGTTTGAATTTGAATCCAGTTGAACTTTTAAACTGAACTTCAAAAGCTACATATCTAACGGGTTACTTTGCCGAAGAAGAGATTAGGTAGTTTAAAATCCAGTTAAGTGTCTGGTCGGTTGTATGTTAGGTTTAAATTTTTTGAGGTAGCTATTCACATTTGGCTGCTGAAAATTTGACGAAGAGTTAAAAAAAAGTTACTGCACCAATCAGCAACTGTCTTTTTTTTTTTAGCAACTGTCTTAAAGGGAAAAAGACGGGAAATCGGCCAATTCATATATCAATAGAGTGTCACGGTTCCGATCAATACATCCATTCGGATCATGTGCGAAAACATACATCAACACATAAAATATTTAAATTTCTTACATCAACTAACACAATTCGGCTTTTACATACATTGACAAATTTTCTATTAGTCAAAAGTAATGGAATCTGAGCTGTCCGTTATATATTGATTACGTGTCCATCAAAAATATTACGTGGCTTTCTATATTTTAAATAATTATTAATTAATAAAAACATAATTTCTAAAAAGAGGTAGGGGAGACTCAAACTCAGGTCTGACCAATGTTACATTGGATCCATTAGCCACTGTAGCAAACGCAATTTATTGATTGTATTCTCTATTGTTTTTTATTATACCTAATGAATATTTTGAATATTTAAAAAAAAAAAATTTCATTTTATCTTTGTCTATCATCATCCAAACAAACTAAATAATCAAAGGGTCATTATATCCCTTGCTTAATAGATAACAAAAATAATTTTTTTTTTCATTGTTTGGAATTATATGTTTTTAAATTTGAACATTTTCTTATTTTTTATTGATTTTTTTTCAATTTTTTTATTGAAATTCAAAAATACTTTTTGAAACTATTTTTAAAAATTATATTTTGAAAATTTAATATATATTTATTAAACACAGTAATAATCATTAAGCTAATTACATACAATTACTTATGATTTATATACTTTGTGGAACTAATTCTAAATAATTAAAAACTCATAACAAGGAATATGAACATATGAGAATGTGTAATTATGTAGGAATATGAAAATAAAAGGATATGTTTTCACCCAAATATGTTCATATTCCTTGTTATGAGTTTTTATTATTTAGAATTAGTTCCACAAAGTATATAAGTCATATGTAATTGTATGTAATTAGCTTAATGATTGTTACTGTGTGTAGATAAAAATATTAAATTTTCAAAATATATTTTTAAAAATAGTTTCAAAAAGTATTTTTGAATTTCAATAAAAAATTTAAAAAAAAATCGATAAAAAAGTAGGAAAAATTCAAATTTGAAAACATATAATTCCAAACAATTACAAAATAATAATTTTATTTTTGTTATCTATAAAGCAATGGATAGATGACATTTTGATTATTTAGTTTGTTTGGATGATAAGAGTAAAGACGAACATGAAAATATTTTTTAAAAAATATTCATTAGGTATAATAGAAAACAATAGAGAATACAATCAGTAAGTCGTCTTTGGCATAGTGGCTAATGGATCTATTGTAATGTTAGTTAGACCCGGGTTTGAGACCCCCTACCTCTTTTTAAAAATTATGTTTTTATTAATTAATAATTTTTTAAAATATAGAAAGCCACGTAATATTTTCGACGGACAGTATATAACGGACAACTCAGATTCTGTTACTTTTGAATAATAGAAATTTGTCAATGTATGTAAAAGCCGAATTGTGCTAGTTGATGTATGAATTTCAAATATTTTATGTGTTGATGTATATTTTAGCACATAGTCCTGAGTGTATGTACTGATGGAGACCGCGATACCCTGTTGATGTATGAATCGGCAGATTTCCAGGGAAAAAGACTGTCTTATTAAAGGAGAGAAGTAAAGATACATCAACGTCAAAACATCCAACCTCGTAAGTCACAACCCTTCACTTCATTTTCTACTCGGAAAAAAAGTTTTACCTTTCAAAGTGGCGTGTCTTCTTCATGTCCTTTACATTATTTTGCTTCCCACCTTGGAGGGTAGTTTTGTCATTAACCATGACAAAACTTGCTTTGTAAATACATTCGTACACTTGGCATCAGCAGATCTAATTATCACATGTCTCGTGGGACCTTCAAATATAGCCGTTAGAAGGAGAGGTGAAGGAGAGCAGTTTGTTCTCAACAGGCAAGCTCCGGCGCATTAACCGAAGGCTGGTCTGCAAACAAAAAAGGTGTTCACTTTATTCAGACGATTTATACTATTCTATTACTCAGATTTGGCATTAGTATTGCACTATTGCCTAATGTAAACTCACACACGAATAATTAAGAGCAATGAGGTTCTTTTCAGAAAATTTACAAAACTTACAACAGTAATATATTTGAAGCTAATTGTATTATTTTCAATATAAATCGTGACAATTGTTTTGCTGTAAAATAGTTTCGAAACGTTTAGCATTGTTCATATTCATTTTTAAAAGGAAGCTCTAGTACGGAGCATTTTTTTCATATAAATTAGGCATAATAGGATAGAGTTGTTATTCAGAACAATCTTGTTATCAAATTTAGTAAAATGAGTAGTTTACAAAAAAAAACCGTCATAATTCTCATTACAAAATAGTTAGGCACTTGTCAGTCTTTGTGAGAACAAACATTTTTGTATTGTGGTTAAATGGTTATAGTTATTTGAAATTCATAACCAAAATAATGTTATGAGATCTTTAAAACTAGGGACTAGTCCAAATATCCCAAGTGGTAGAAGTATATTTTAATCATACAATCAAACAAAATGACATGAGTTAGATCAACCCAAGGGAAAAACTAGCCGTTGGAGATCATTTAGTATTAGCCAAGACAGAGAGAGCCTTTGTTCCACCCACCAACCTCTTATTGCCATCACCTGATCTGTCTCCTCTTTCTTTCTCTTTCTCTCTCTCTCACTAGAAGATAAAAAGAACACAAAGATTCTCTCTCTCTAAGATGGTCACGTGTTGTGTTCTTTTCCAACTAAACCCAAACCATCTCTCACTTTACAAAACTCTTTCAAACCCTGTTTCATCCTCCTCAAAACTGCCCATTAATTAGGAATCTCATTCAACCTTCTTCATCTTCCCATGGAGTTTACTACCAAAAGTCAACCTTTTGATCAGCCTCAGGCTTCACTTCGAAGCCGCTTTTTCCTTCACCTAATCATGTTCCTCCTTTTCTTTGTTTCTACCGGATCAAGCCAAGCCTGGGACGGTGTAGTGATCACACAAGCTGACTACCAAGGTCTCCAAGCGGTCAAGCAAGAGTTTATTGACCCAAGAGGCTACTTGAGAAGCTGGAACGGTTCTGGTTTAAATGCTTGCTCCGGAGGTTGGGCTGGAATCAAATGTGCCCAAGGTCAAGTAATAGTGATTCAGCTTCCATGGAAGTCTCTTGGAGGTAGAATCTCTGAGAAGATAGGACAGCTTCAAGCTCTACGTAAGCTTAGTATCCATGACAACAACCTAGGAGGCTCTATCCCAATGTCTTTAGGACTCATTCCTAATCTCAGAGGAGTTCAGCTTTTCAACAACCGTCTTTCCGGCTCCATCCCTGCTTCTCTAGGTCTCTCTCGTTTCCTTCAAACCCTTGATCTCAGCAGTAACCTTCTTTCTCAAGCTATTCCACAGAATCTTGCTGACTCTACTAAGCTTCTTAGGCTTAACCTCAGCTTCAACTCACTCTCTGGTCAAGTCCCAGTGAGTCTCACTCGTTCTTCTTCTCTTCAGTTTCTTGCCCTTGACCACAACAACCTCTCTGGTCCAGTCTTAGACACTTGGGGTAGTGCTAATAACACTTCTCCTAATCTCCGTGTCTTGTCTCTTGACCACAACTCTCTCACTGGTCCATTCCCATTTTCACTCTGCAAGTTACTTCACCTACAAGTCTTCTCCCTTAGCCATAACAGGATCGGTGGAGCCCTACCTTCTGAGTTAAGCAAACTCACTAAGCTTAGAACAATGGATGTTAGTAGTAACAGTGTCACTGGCCAGATTCCTGAAACTCTAGGGAACATTTCTTCTCTTACACATCTTGATTTGTCTCGAAACATACTCACCGGAGCGATACCTGTTTCATTGACTGATCTCAAAAGCCTTACCTTCTTCAATGTCTCTTACAACAACTTATCTGGACCTGTTCCTACACTCTTATCCCAAAAGTTCAGTTCCTCCTCTTTTGTCGGAAACTTGCAGCTTTGTGGATACAGCGTTTCCACCTTGTGTCCTACTCTAAATCCTCCTTCATCGTCTCCTCGTAGGAGTATGAGTACCAAAGACATCCTCCTCATTGCTTCTGGAGCACTCATCATAATTCTGGTTATCCTTGTATTTGTTCTCATCTGTTGCTTGCTGAGGAAGAAACAAGACAAATCCAAACCTAAGGGCCTAGAGGCAGGACAAGGAGCTGCAGCTGCAAAGACGGAGAAAGGAGGGGAAGCTGAAGCTGAAGGAGGAGACCCCGGAGGGAAGCTAGTTCACTTTGATGGGCCAATGACGTTTACAGCAGATGATCTTCTGTGTGCAACAGCAGAGATTATGGGGAAAAGTACTTATGGAACAGTTTACAAAACTACACTCGAAGATGGAAATCAAGTTGCAGTGAAGAGGTTGAGAGAAAAAATCACCAAAAGTCAGAAAGAGTTTGAGAATGAGATTAATGTATTGGGACGAATCAGACATCCGAACCTTCTTGCACTTAGAGCTTATTACTTGGGACCCAAGGGAGAGAAGCTTGTGGTCTTTGATTACATGACTAGAGGCAGTCTTGCCACTTTCCTCCATGGTACTATTACTAACCTCAATCTTCAATGAAAAACACATTAACTTTTTTGTTAACTAAATGTTTTAATGTTTTGAAACTGCAGCAAGGGGACAAGATGTTCGTATCAACTGGCCTACAAGGATGAGCTTAATAAAAGGAATGGCTCGTGGGTTGTTCTACCTTCACACGCACGCAAATCTCATCCATGGAAACCTAACATCAAACAATGTACTTTTGGATGAGAACCTCAACGCAAAGATCTCAGACTACGGTCTTTCAAGACTAATGACAACAGCTGCAGGATCAAGCGTGATTGCAACAGCTGGAGCATTAGGTTACAGAGCACCTGAGCTTTCGAAGCTGAAGAAAGCCAGCACGAAAACCGATATGTATAGCCTTGGTGTGATCATATTGGAGCTTTTGACTGGCAAGTCTCCGAGCGAGGCTTTGAACGGTGTGGACTTGCCTCAGTGGGTTGCTGCTGCGGTCAAAGAAGAGTCGACTAATGAGGTTTTTGATGTGCAGCTGTTGAATGATGTGAACACTGTGGGAGATGAGATGTTGAATACGCTTAAACTGGCTTTGCATTGCGTGGATCCTGCACCGTCAGTACGACCTGAAGCTCAACAAGTTATGACACAACTCAGAGAGATTAGACCTGAAGAGACGTCAGCAACAACATCTGAACCGTTGATTGATGTTCCTGTAGCTTCTGCTTCCACAAGTTAATAGATAAAGAGTGGAGAGTTTTGGTAGTTGATGCAATTCTTTGATTCTTCAAGTAGTTTTGAATTTTTAGCCATTTTGTCTTTAGTTTGTCTGTATATTGGCTATGCTTCACTGTCATCAAACAGAGTTCTCTGTTTTGTCAATCTTGACTCGAAAGACATGATATAAATTCAAAGTTGCAGAGAAGCTTAATCGTTTAACTTAGGAAGTGTGAAAGAGTGACAAAGTTAAAACGTTTCTGCGTTATTACTGTATTTCAAATGCTATAAAGAGAGAAGACTGATGGAATACATTCAAAGTTGCATAGATAAAAAAAAAAAAAAAAAAAAAAAAAAAAAAAAAAAAAAAAAAAAAAAAAAAAAAAAAAAAAGTTGCATAGATAACTTAGGAAGTGTGGAAGAGTGACTAAGATAAAACCTTTCTGCTTAATTACTGTATTTCTGATCATTTACAATGAGTGTTTTACAAATGATGTTATAGATGAGAAGAGAAGAGAAGAGAACAAGTTGGCTATCCTTTTTTTTTTTTTTTTTGAGCAAAACAAGTTGGCTAACCAGCGGGGTTAGCCTAGTGGTACTTGAGGGAGCTTTGGCCCCGATACGGTCCCGGGTTCGATTCCCACTGGTCACACGGATATGAGCTATGCTTTCGGCTCATTTGAATGCCCAGTAGAGGGTCTATCCGTGGAATGTACCTCCACCCGGGGTTAGGTCTGTGTCTTTAATAGACCTAGGTTTAACCCTTTATCAGTTACAAAAAAAACAAGTTGGCTATCCTTATGTAGATGACACAACTGTAAAGATTGGATATAAACAATTTAGAATGTCTTCTTTTGCAGGTTCAAAAATCTGATTTTGAGCGTTGTTGTCTGCTGTCTCTAACTAGGTTTTAAGTTTGGGCCTTTGTTTTTAATTTGAGCTTTATTTATTGAATCTAATAGTCACTTACAGGAAGCACAAAGGGACAAATAATAAGATTCAACTATTACGGTCAAAGTTTCCATTTATACATATAATTTAAGAATTATATAAAAATAATACTCTCTCCGTTTTAAATTACTTGTCGTTTAGGATAAATTTTTTGTTTCAAAATAAATGTCTTTTTATAATTTTAATGCAAAATTTATTAATTTTATATTTTTATCTATTTTTTAATTGATTGAAATATGGTTACTTGTATTGGTAATGATGTTTTATCTAGTAAATATACAAAATTAAATGTTTAATTAATCTGTATGTCGAAGTCTAAAACGACAACTAATCTGAAACGGAGAGAGTATCGTAGATCTTTTGGATGGAGTTTTCGTAATCTATAAATTAGACCGGTCTCCTTGTATCTTTAGAACGTGTGAAGCTCAACCACAAAATATGTTATTTTTCCTTTGTTGGACACACAAACAAACCTTAGTTAGTACATATACGACTGGTGAGATAACCTATCGAAATAAACCATAGATATGGCAACCATGTACCTAACTCATTATTCTAAAATTACACAGATTTTAAAGATTTAGAAAAATGAATAAGAAATTCAAATTATTAAGTTAAATTTATATTTTATAACAACTAATAAAATGTTTATTCAAATCAAATACAATTTGATAAATTAGCATAAATTTATCATAACTAAATATAGTTCTTTTTGAAAAATTATCACCAAGAAAAATCGTATTTTGCTTCTTCCCTTTTACAGAAAAAAAGCTGAAAAGTTGAATGAGAAACGACAGAAAAACAAGAGGGGCCACATTTACGCAAACAGCAAGGCAAAAATGAAAAATATCTTCCAGCGAAGCAATAACACCACGAGCCAACCACGCGCCTCCATCAAACTCTCAATCTCGTCCATCCACGTGTCGTAAATCCACAGCATCATCATCCACATAACCTCGCTTTATATAGTCTCCTCTTCTTCCTCCTCCTAGCCACAAGTCGCCTCCTTCCACACAAACCCTTTCTCTCTTCCCATTTCTTCGCTGCAGACAGATCCAAAATGCTTCTCAAAGCTGCTTCTACGTTCTCGCTCATGACCGTTCACGGAGTGAAGAAGGACGTCTCTCCTCTCTTCTCCTCCTCCTCCGTTTCATCGGGGAGAAACCTCTCCTTCTCTGCTCGTAACTCCTCGCAGCAGCTAAGCGGCGTCGTTTTCGAGCCGTTTGTGGAGGTGAAGAAGGAACTCGATCTCGTCCCTTCGAGTCCTCAGCTTTCGCTCGCTCGACATTTGTACTCCCCCGAGTGCGAAGCCGCCGTCAACGAGCAGATCAAGTAAGCTCCTTTTTCAATGGTTCTGTGTTGTAAGTCTCATGTATCTGAGTTTTCGTTGATGGGTTGTTTTGATGCAGTGTTGAATACAATGTGTCGTATGTGTATCACGCTTTGTACGCTTACTTCGACCGTGACAACGTTGCTCTCAAGGGTCTTGCCAAGTGAGTGGAAACGTTTTTTTTGTTCGATTCTCTTATAAAGTTTGTGTCTTTGTTTTGATTAATGAGTTTGTTTTGATGTGTCTTGTTGTCAGGTTTTTCAAGGACTCGAGTGTGGAAGAACGAGACCACGCTGAGATGTTGATGGAGTATCAGGTCCTTGGCCAATGTGTTTCATGTTGTTTCGTTCATAACCCTTAATCGTTTGAGCCTAGTTTCTGACACCGTTTTGTTTTGGTTCTGCAGAACAAACGTGGTGGCAGGGTTAAGCTACAGCCTATGGTGATGCCTCAGTCTGAGTTTGACCACGCTGAGAAAGGAGATGCTCTCTATGGTAAGCCCCTTTCTCATTTCTGACGAATTCATTTATAAAGTATTAGTAGTTTCATATAATCTGGAGATACTTGTTAGAGATGACATCAATATTAGCTTTGGAAAGGTTGTGACTTTTCATAAGAAATGGATACCCTTTTGTGGAATATGCATATTTACAAAACTATTCTTTGTTTGTTGCAGCCATGGAGTTGGCTCTATCATTGGAGAAACTGGTCAATGAGAAGCTCTTAAACGTGCACAGTGTAAGACCATTACTCCTTGAAACCCAATTCTTGTTCGTGGTATTCATGTCATTTTTCAGTCTAATGTTTCAAGAAAGAATAAAAGTTGCATTCTAATATTGTGAACAACAGGTGGCTTCGAAGAACGATGATGTCCAGCTGGCAGATTTCATCGAGAGCGTGTTTCTGAACGAGCAGGTAAAACAACCAAAAGAACACGTTCTATGTTAGTGGCAAAGACATAGTGATCTAAAGCCTGGGCAAAAGGGAATCTAATGAAGTTAAAATAAACATTACTTGCGCAGGTTGAAGCTATTAAGAAAATCTCGGAGTATATCTCTCAGCTTAGAAGACTCGGCAAAGGACATGGTAACCATTAGTCTTCTCAATTTAAAAAATAATTAAAACGCACATCTCATTTCGTCCACTTACACTTTGTTTTATTTGTTCAGGGACATGGCATTTCGATCAGGAGCTTCCGGAAGCTGCTGCTGCTTAAGCTATTTTTGGTTGTAATCTCTCTAATAAACTGCTGTTGCTTAATCTATGGTTGTTGTACTCTCTTTAAAAACTGGTGTTGCTTAATCAAATTTTGGCTGAGGGATATTTTAAGCGTTTAGTTTGGTTTACTATCAACGGTTGTTTAACTTGAGGTCTATATGTCAACAAAAACTGTTCTAAGTGAAAATTAATGTTAACCAAAATTTATATCTAACTAGGGTCCGTGCGTAGTGATGTATTTTTTGTAAAAATATAAAACTTTTGTAACCATTTTTGTATGTTCATCTGGTTGGAAGTGTGATACAATCGATGAGTCTTATCTACATCAGTTTATTATGTTATTCGTACATTTGCACTTTAGTAGTTTATAGAATATTGACTTGGACGACTAATTTGGTTTTGAAACATAAAGTGTAGCAATCAATCCATTTTCTTAATACTTGTGGCAATTATGTTTGATACAACATACAGAATGCAAGAAACATTGATGTGTGTTATTGTTGCATTTTAAGGTTGGATCTTGTCTATTAGATATTAAAATTATTTTTCATCCTATTAAGAAGATTTTATATATATATATATATATATATATTAACTATTTAACTATTTAATGTAGATATCTATGAGTATAGATCAATGCACTCATACTTTTAATTTTTAAAGATATTCCTTTAAAATATGTTACATACATTTAAACTGTTACGTAAACGTTGGTTGCAAAGCAGCAATATACATTATGAACATAATGGAAAAACTGTATACTCGAAGACACCAACAACTTTGGTAACATCACAATGATGCATGTAAATTATGTCTCTAGCCCATCTCTACTTCTATATGAACATGTATCTATAAGTCCTAAATACTCTTGCCAATTTTAAGTCAAATCAAATTCTTATGCTTAACCAAACATCACATTTGTCATACATGTCACGCTGTTTTATACTGCATCAAACAGGCTCAAGAAAACATGAATAATTAACAAACAAATCGTTCACTCCTAAATCCCACCGTTGATTATGAAGCCTGACATGCCATGAGTATGTATGTAAAAGTTCAACTCGATCAGGATATATTTACCTTGTCAAACAATCTCTTAAAAAATACTGTTACATAGCAGTTTTCTCTGTTTCTCCAGATTCAGATGATTACTAGAGCTTGACCCGCGCACCCGCGCAGGTGTTGATTCAATTTTATGTAGGGGGTGGGCACTTCGGTTATTTTCTCGGTTCGGTTCGGGTTTGGTTCGGTTTGGTTAGTTTTGTTCTAGTATTTTTCCATCTGAAATAAACCATAGTTAATTTGGTTCGATTCGGTTCGGTTTGTGTTCGGTTTGGTTTATATTCGGTTCAGTTTGTATTCGGTTCGTTTTTTTTTGGATCAGTTTAATTAGGTTCTTTTTAGTTTAATTAGGTTCTTTTTAGTTTAATCTTTTGTAAGAAAAATTATGTTTTAAAGCATAAATTAGGCCTGGGCATAAAATCCATAATCTGAAATCCGAACCGAACCCGAATCTAAAAATCCGATCCGTACCCGGTCCGAAATGTAAAAAATACCTGAATGGATCTTGTAAGGTGGTACAAAACATATCCGAACCCGAAGTGTTATTAACCAAACCCGAACGGATAACCCGAAAAACCGAAAAAACTCAAAAAATCTGAAAAGATATCCGAAGAAACCGGTCCGAATGTCCAAACTAATATACAATGTAATTATATGAAACATGAATATATATTTCAAATATTCAATTTCATATTTATTTTGATATGGTATCTAACAATAAGTATTTAAAATTTAAATAACTACTTTAAATACTTAATTATATATAAATAAGTATATATTTCTTATGTTTTGCTTTTAAATTTTAGATTTCATTTCGGGTATATCCGAACCGATCCGATATAACCCGAATCCGAATGATATATGGTTACTTTATGGGTTCTATGATGTGATACAAAATCGACCCGAACCCGATGTGTTATATCCGAACCCGACCCGTACTTGCAAATTTACAAGAATGAGACCTAGGAGGTGTTATCAAAAAGAACCAAAATCCAAAAAACCCGATCTGAATGCCAACGGGTACCCGAACGCCCAGACCTAACAAAAATTATGTAAATATAAATTATGTGAACTAAATGCAATATAAACTAAAAAAAAAACCTTTAAAAAAGTCACAAAAAGTATATAAAAATTAAAACAAATGAAAATTAACTAAAATAACAAAAACCAACATCATTAGTAATGTCTCTTATATCATTATTAAATGAAAACTGGAAAATACATGGTTTGGTATTAGAATTTTAGTATACTGGTATAACTAAATAATATTTCAATTCAAAAAATATTTATAATTTAAATAATTACAAAACACATCGGTTTCTCGGTTCGGTTCGGTTTTAAACCGAACTGAACTGAACTGAACCATTCGGGTTGGAAAAATCTACAACCGAATGGTTTGAAATAGACTTTGGTTCGGTTTGAATCGGTTTCGGTTCGGTCGGTTCGGTTTGACTTGGTTCGGTTCGGTTTTTTTGCCCACTCCTTTTATGTGTTTAAATTAGGTTGATTAGATAAGAAAATTACATTCTACATTTTACATCAGTAAAAGTTGTCATCTTAGACATGTTTACATTTTATATATATATATATAGACATTTTGAAACACAACTTAAAAATTGCATTTACATTACTTCAGTTTTTCTATACCAATCATGTATTGCATTACTGGATCATGTTATATATTTATTTTATTGAGTGTGTGTTGGATCAGTTATGTGGTTATAAAAAAAATGATTGGATCTTTGTATATATATTGTGTGTGGGATCAAATGAATACTAAAAAAATTCCATGTTTAGTGTACGACTTAACATAGCTGATCTATAAGGAAATCCGAAGCCGAAGATCTGTGTTACGTACGTCAGTTTCTCATAATATTGGCTTTGAGATAATATGAATACAGAGGATAATTATAACAACATCTGGGATTAATATTCAATCTCAAAGTGTTACATTGCGTTTTGATGAGCGTTTTGATGAGCGAATTTGGGATCCGGGTATAGCATACTCATGGAGAATCGAAGAATCAATGGAAGGGAAGATATGGCTTTATCGGTTTGAAAGCAAAAGAATTTCAATGCCATGGATAGATACAACAAAGCATGTCATCTCCTGCAGCGGGAGTGTTTGGGACGAATTGCGATGCAACAGATGGATCGCATTCAATGATCTTCTTAGAGAAAAACGGCATTTACTCACAAGAATTGAGAGCCACAAGAAAGATCTTAAAAGACCAAGAACGAAGTGGAGGAAAGCTAGCGAATCAGCCTGTCCTACGAATGCGTTAGGAAGCATCGTGTCATTGCTGTCTCTGTTAAAAGTTCTTTTTAACTACATGTTTGGTGTAATTTATGTTCTATGTAATATGTTACATTGATTTGATATCAATAAAGTTATGATGTTATAAAAAAAAAAAAAAAAAAAAAAAAAACAACATCTGAATGTTCTGTTCATTGTGCAAGTCTTTTTTTACACTAGGTCAGCCCGTCCGTCGGGCGGGATATATTTTAAACATTAGTTGAATTGATATATCATATATTTAATATGTATTTGTATTATATGAAATACATATTAATTTGATTTTTACATGTTTTGGTAACAGCAGACTAATAAAACTATACAGTCATATATATATTATTCTTCTTTGCTTATAGTTATGTATTTTTTTGAATATTTGAGTGTTGATCGTAGGAAGAAATTCTTATGGGTTTTGTAACTAATTATTGACTTTTTCTTAAATATTATGGATGAAATTTAAAAATGATTATTGATTAATATACATGTCCTTATATCAGAAGATGCGATGTACACTTTTTCACCTAGCAATATTATGGGTGTACAATCTATTAATATTATTTTATATTTTTCTACATATGTGAGAATAATTTTTAGTATATCGATTATATATCTACTGAGAATTAGATGTATTGTAATACTTTAAAAATGTTATAGAAAATCCGATCTTGATTTATGGCCAAACCGATAAATTTGGTGATTCGGCATATAATCCGATTTGAATTTTAGAAAAAAATCATGATTTAAAAACCTGGTAAAATCCACAAAAAAAAAAAAATCATTACAACCCGAAGCCCAACTACTGGTTAAGCCAATACATAACTTTTAATTACTATTTTTAATGGGTTTTATTAACTAATACAATATTATATAAAAAAATTAATTAATTTAGTAACTCGCAATATTTTTTGGTGTCGATTCGATAACCCAGTAACTTGGTAAGTTGTTCAGTTCAGTATCCGGACCAGGTTTCAAAACAATGGTTATAAAAGAGGTTGTGCAGTGATTTTTTTTGTTAACAATAAAAATATAGTGATTCGGATGAGCAGAGAATGATTCAATTGTTGTTGTCTTAGAATTGTAGTCTTTTTACAACACGTTTATGGTCTTTGGAACTATGCTTTACGGAGCCCATATTTTGAAGTTATTTGACTATATTTTGTTGCTGGATGAGGTGTGGGTTTTTATGGATTTGTGCTGATGTATAATAATTGATATTATGATATGGTTAGAGTTGTGATGTTTTTGATACGGGGTGCTATATAACTGGCTTTATTGGTTTGTTATGTATGGAGTCAATTGATTGTACGTGATTGTATAACAAAATATAGATTGTAATGTGTTCATTAAGTATGAGGGTGACATGTTTTTGACCTGGTATGGATTTATGAAACCTTCTGTCTCCTTAGGAAAGCTATTAAGTAAACAGAAAAAGATTCAAACTTTCATGGAAATCCTTTCCATCATCTTCCTTTACCAAAAACAGAGACAAAATCAGAATCAAACTTCATGGCAAATCCTTACCATCGTCTTTTCCAGCCTATATCAATGCTAATGATCAAGATAAATCTACCAGAAAATACTAACAGCACGCCGGATCATAATAACTCGAAACACTCAGTATATAGAAGAGATGAAGAGAGGGCGATCGAAAGCAAAAGAATACTAACCTATATATATACGGAGATTACAGATCTCGCAGACAGAACGACGCATTGAAAGTCTCTTAATGTGAGTTAAGTCGCGAAGCGTTACAGGGAAACCGACAACGAACGTTATCGCCGCCGTACTTACGGAGAAGACATTAGGTCACCAACAATTCTCTCTTCCAGGGCCTTAGCAAATGAACGTCATTAAGCCCATAAACGGAGCATATGCACTTGATACGCTGCGTTTCATTTAATAGGACAGGTGTCGGCCGGACATCACTTGAATTGTTACGCTGGCATCTGATGTGTACACCCCAGGAGTGATTCAAACTGTATTTTATATATAAAGATATAAAGATTCTTTATCATCGATTGTACTTCATAATTTTTTTTTGACATAGTTATCTATAGGCTTGTCACCCAAGTATTTACAACAGTTTCACCTGCAAGAATACACTCAGGGTTTCACGTGCTTGATAAGAGTAAAATTTCGGTTAGTCACAATTTTTTTTGTTAGCGTGTTTTGGAGGCAAAGACTATAAAAGGGAAGAGAGATATATATATATATATATAAGGACAATGGTGATTTAATATTAATGAGGTAATTAATTTCGTGTTTAAAAGTTAGATTTTCACTAATTGTAGATTTTCACTCAGTGGCATGAGACTGTAATTCTTTGGAATATTCTTTTTTAAACTCATAATCTGACAGAATTTTACAAAAAAAATATAAAGAAAAAATGTTTAAAACTGATTGAATCGCGCAAAATATTTGTATTGTTAGGTAATATGACTGAGATTACTGTGAATAACGTATAACATTAAAAATATTTGTATTGTTAGTTACAGAATATTTAAGATTATGGACTGAATATATATATATATATATATATATATATATATATATGGAAATAATAGTTCTTAGGAAATCGAAATATATGTGGGCGATAAGTTTAGATATTGAGTTTATATATTCTAGTACTTTTGGCAGTTTGTTAAAATATGTGGAATATTTATTTTTCATTCGATGATCTGTTTTGTTAAGTTTATATTCTCATAACTAATATATATATATATATATATATATATATATATGTCATTTTAATTTTAATTATTTAGTGTACATTTCAAAAACAAAGGTATATTCCATCCATTCAAAAAGTTTTTTTTTCAATTACTAAACGGTTTGATAGATTCTTGTTATCACGAGATCTTTAATGATAGGAAGATTAAACCAGTTACTTTGTATGCCACAAAAGCCATAGTATAATCCATGGTCAACGTTTTAAGAAACCTTGCAATGGTTCTGTTTCATTTTTTAAAAACCATGCAATGGTTTGTTTATGCTTGGAAAAGAAAGCAGCAATGAAACACAAACCTAAAATTATAGGCAGCAAAGTCTCAGGTTTTTTTTAACTGAAGCAATTATATTGTTTAGAAATATTTTAAGAAAATTCCCAGTTTGATATATAATAAAATATGAGCACAATCAGTGAATAATGAGTTTTGAGTTAGGCAGTAATTCTAAAACTCATATTTTTCATAAACATGGACGAATTGAGAACCGTAAATGGCATGGTTTCATCTCAATTGGAAATGGTTAACTATAATAAATGATTAATAGTTTACATTTAAAATAAATCTATTTTATTTACTCAGTGGCATGAGACTGTAATTCTTTAGGAAAAGTCAGAGTTATTTCAAATTTGTACTTCTGTTTTAATAGTTTAGATTAGGCCTGGGCAAAATAACCGGAACCGAAGAACCGAACCGGAACCGAACAGAAATACCCGAAACCGGAACCGGACCAATACCCTCAAATACCCGAATGGTTCCTATATTTTTATATCCGAAATAACCGAACCGAACCGGAACCGAACCGAGAACCGAACGGGTACCCGAATATATAAAAATATTAATTATATATACATATAACATCACTACATATATATTTTTAATTTAAAATTCTATTAAAAATATTTGAAAATAGTTGAGGATAACTAAATTATTATAAAGTATCCAAACTACCCGAAAGTATCCAAAACTATCCGGATAGTTTTATCCGAAATATCCAAAGTAATCCGAAATATCCAAA
>NC_027753.1:20244709-20253461 GCF_000695525.1 Brassica oleracea var. oleracea | reverse complement strand
TATTTTGTTACTCTATATGTATGCCTTTTATAATTTTGTTTTTGAATTCATTGAGACTTGTAGTTTCTCTTATATATTTTCTTTTAAACATATTGATTTAGATATTACGAAAAATAGTAATTGATTCACAATAGTTTTTAATTAGCTAGATATAATCAAAAATATATTACTGATTGTTACTATTTAAAATATACATATTTATTTAAAATATTCATCAAATAAACATATTATCCAAACATATTACTTTTAAAAATATATATATATTTATTTATTATTGTTTAGTTCTCAGAATATAATTAGTGATTGTTTTATTTTCATTCTATTAATTTTTGTATTTGATTTTATATTGGTTTTATTTGTATATAATTATTCTATTATTTATTTAACAATTTAACAAAATCGCTATACTTTTTGTTAAGTATTTTATATTTTTCTAAATAATATATATATATATATATATATCATGTTTAAAAATATATTATATGCTATAATTTGGGACCAAGTCACATTTGTTCACCGAGTCATTTTTTAAATACGATCACATCACTGAAAATTCAATAGAGATTATTCTTATTTACCAAAATGCGAGAAGACTATGGCGAAAATGATTTTCATTCTAAACAAACTACAAAGCCTGAGAGTAACTCTACCTTACCTACATAATGAAGCACCACTTCGATCTTGGTTTTCATTACATAACTGTCATTCATATGTGGCACGACAAACATAAAATCAATATGACTATAAGCTTCTACACTTCCACTATATAGTTACTAACGGAAAACAATGTTACTCTTTCATTTTGAAAAAAATATTATCAAGAGAGACTCAATCACTCAACCATTCAAATTGCTGAAACCCACATTTGCTTCTCCCTCTCCATTTCCAAATCGACAGTTCTCCACCTGATCTCCTCCACATTGCACAACTCCTCGCTTTCTCCAATTTCTCTTCATTGTTGATCCTTACTGTTCCAATTCCCAACCTCTTAGTAGTTGTAGCAGCTGTTGTCATTATTCTTCTCTTGAAGCCAGGTTTCTGTTTTGAAATTGTTGTTTTTTTCCTTGCTACCCAAGTTCCTGTTTTGAAACTACTCCATCCATGACAATACTGGTCCTAATCGTATGAATTCTCCAGTGTCAACTTCAGCATCCCATTTAACATCATCAACGTAGACATCAGGATCATGAAAATGTAAGTCACATGAAGCTCTATTTATCTCTGCCCAATACAGCGATTTAGCGTTCTTGATTGCATTTTCTCACACTGAATCGTCCTACTGGGCCACTCTAACGTATTGGAGCATATACCGGTCCTCTTCTACAACTTTGGACAATGGAACTGAACCAAACTTAGCACATAAGTCTTTTTCCCAAGTATGATCAGACTGTTTGCAGGTAGCTGCAGAAAACATAAGAATATAAGTGAGAAAAAAACTTTGTTCTCAGGCAAGATTCAAGTCTGTCCAAAAATATTTGATTGTTTTTTTTGACTAACCAAGTTAATATGGCAATATGGAAGATAAAAGGATCGTAACACACCTTTTCTGAAATACATGGACAGTTAGAACCAACCTTTATGATTCCGGCACAATTACAGATCCCATGACAAACAGGACAAATCTAATTTGGATTCTGGAAAAACTTTAAGAACATATTTCACATATATATTCATCAACAAAAATAAATTTATTAAATACCAACAACAATAAAACTTCATTGCTACTGATCTTACAAAAATGTGTAAGGGGAAAAAGGACAGAGTGTACTCACTTCACACTTGCTGCACTTTCAGATTGGAATCTAGACAGCTTCGAGCACATGTTCCCAACCATGACTGACCATTCATTGTTCATGTATGTATCTTGTTCACATTCATGAATTATGATTCAAAATATCATTACTGAAGCAGAGATCCAGTCCCAAGTAACCGGGCCAGATTCACTCGTTAACCATTCTGCTCTGGATGGAGTTTTACTATATGAGGCATCAAATTATATGCCTCCACATTTCATCAACAGAATCTGCAATGAACAAAGGTTAGTTTCATTCTGAAAAGCGAGACTCAGAGATTTTGAGATGCTACTATAATCTGATTTCTGAATAAATAAAAAGAGCAGCAAACGTTTTAGGAGGATGATGTTTAGGGGATGAACGATGACCTTTTTATAGGTGGAAATCACCGCCTCTAAGAGAGATAGAAGCACTAATGAGGTATCATGCTTGGTGTGTGGCGAAGGAGTTATGGATCAATGTATCCTGTAACGTTTGAGAGGAGATGAATCGCAGACGAAACAACACGAACAGAGCTTGACCCATAGATTCCTGAAGATTTATCTCGCGCAACCTTCTGAAACTCCATTGTCGGTTGAGGTTAGAGATCGAAGAAGACGATGAAGAAACCCTAGATATCGAAAGCCATTAGTCGTGAAGAAGATGTTCTCTTCTACTCAGGATGGGTAATTGTCTTTCACAAAACTCAGTACCGAAGAGCAAGCCCAAACTTGCAAAGGAAAAGGCCCATATAGAAACAAAACAAACGAAACAAAAAAAACTCGGTAAGAAGTAGACATGTGTCGTGCATACATGCTTAGACTTTGTGACATTGCATCCTAGGTGTCTCCAAGGAGAGAGCAAACCTTACTTTATATAGTAAGATAAGATGTGGTTTGGTCACAACACAACAAGCTTTTTTTTTGTTGTCAACCCTTTTTTTCATTAAAACTTAAGAAAACAGAGTATAAGGATCATTACAGAGCATTTCGCCATGAGGTTACATAATTATCATTCCTTACTCTTGCTTCCTTTGCAAGTCTTACCAACATAGGCAACAAAAGACCTTTGAACATACTGAAAAGAGTAGTAGTGGCTTTGATGCTTGCTTATTTTCACAGTGTCATCCAGTATTGTGATTGCCTCATTTACTCTTCTATTTGATCTTCAGCTATTCGATGAAGATTTAAGAAGTCAAACAACTGCTTACAGTCTCCAATAAAAGTGACTTGACTATATGATAAACGATTCCTTGGCTGTACTACCATCAACAAGGCAATTGCTTCTGCCTCCATAGATGTGTTAGGAGGGAGTATTGATGATTGTCCTTTGCAGAATTTTGGGAGAAATGGTATAGGTTTAGTATTTTTCAACCATTTACTCAAATTTACATTGCAGAGAAGAAGAAAATACCAACAAGTTGTTGCTCTATTGGTAAAGGAATGTCTAGTAGGCATTCCATTATTCGGGTTTAATTCTAGTTGGGATGTACTATTTACATTGATTGGGTTCACGGTAAAGAGGTGTAACCATCTTTCTTAGACAGAAAAAAAGAAAAAAGAAATTTTTAGAGATTCAACAAAGACAATGATGAGCATCAAATAGGAAGAAACCAAAACTCTTAGGAATTGAATCATACATTGTTCAGTAGTTATAGTGGTGTCAAAGAAATATGTGAAAGGTTTAAACTTGCATAGGGCTCGGAATCAAGACTCTTATCAATCATTGTGAAATGGGATAACTGGCCTCTATATTTGGTCCAAATGAGTGCATGATCATGTCCAACAAAAAAAAAAGCAAGAAATGAATACAGATTTACCTTTCTATATACTCCGGTGAACAACATATGGAATGTTTTATAGTGGATGTGGGCAAGTTTTACACAATTAATTGACCCAAAAAGCAAAACACAAAAACATTTGGCATCCTTTGCTTTCCACCTCACTCCAAAGTTCAAAGCTTACAAAGACAGTTAAAAGGCCATCTAATAACCATTTAAAGAAGAAAAAGAAAACATTTCACAATTACAGTTACTGAAAATTATGAACATTATGACATAAAAATAATAACATTTCGAGGTACCCGATCGATGGAGCATAGAGGAAAAAAAAGGTTTTAAAAGAGAGATTCCAAAACACTTCTTATGTTATCTTTTAGGTCACGAACGGGAAACAATACGTGTGTAAAGAAACTCGTTCCACGTATCAGGCAAACCGGGAAGACACCAATGGATACAATCTGCATATGTGTTGGGATCGGCTTGTTGCTCCGGCGTCAGCATTTTGCCTTGTCGGATTGTGTGAACCGAAGTGTGGGCATCTTTCCGGTATTCGGAGAGTTTTGTAATGTTGAGGAAGTAAACCGGAACTTTTAGAGAATGCGTGACGTTTTCTGCTACTGAAAACAGCCTGTAGTCTGTTCCTACGCTGAACAGCATTGACATGTTGAGGATCGGTGTCGTCTCCAAAGCACACTTTATCCCATCTGGATTCTCCCAGTCCAAGCTCCTAAAATATAATAAACAACAGTATGCTTATGTTGTAGGCTTTTCGAAGAATAAAGACTTGTTATCTACTTTTCTGGTAGTTGCTTGGCTTTCAAGTTGTGAGTAGTTTCATATTGCAAGCAAAACATCACCAGCTATGTTCAGTTCATCAATCCAAGCTCCTAAGATACAATAAAACAATAATATGCTAAGTTTGTAAATTTTTGTGGGCTTTTCAAGGGACAAGGACTTGTTATCTCATTTTTCACTGGTTTCTTGGTTTTCAAGTTAGGGCACGTCTGAATCGGTGGAACTAAACCAAAACCTCTCAAGTGGTGACTAGTTTCATTATTGCAAGAAAAGAATCAGTTCATCAAGCAAACTAAGGAAGACACAAGTTATCTTAAAGTGAAGTCTAGATGGGAGGGGAAGTTAAGGGATTAGTTACTTGATGTGGAGAGGAGACATGCTTGCGAAGAAAACAGTGGTACGTAGAGGATCTATATTGCGGTCCACCCAATCTCCCCAAGTCCGTAACACTCTCTGGTAAGCTACTGGCCTTGGGATCTCTTCGTACTCAGTGTCTCCTTTATCGAACGATCCTCGTCTGCTTGTTACGTACCATCTCAGTTCATCACAACTTTGGAATTTACATACACATATCGATACAGTCAATATAGCAGCACTTACAGGACTTTCATGGCGAATGTGTTCATCCACCAGATGTAAGTGTTGAATACAAGAAAGTCAACGCCTCTCCAGTTGACTCCATGCTTCTCTATAGACTCGGGCATTATTATACGGTTGAGTATACTGTGCATGTTTGGATCATCTGAATTTGATTCCACCAAAAATGGCGCCCAATAAAACTCCACCGTTGCATTATAGTCCTTTTTCAAAAATAAAATATTAATTACTGAATACTCTACTCTGATAATCTTATTAAAGACATTTATTAGCTCAAGTGGGTTTCATTACCTCGATTCTAAAGACGGAGAGAGAACCGGTTTTGTTCAAGCTCTTTCGACCGGGAGGAACCACTGATTGAACCAAGCAAACCATAGATTCCCATTGATTCCGGTTAAGAGAGTCCCCAACGAACATCATTCTCTTGTTTCGTAGCTTCTCCAGAAGCAGTCTCGCTTTGAACCTTCACAGAACCAAACAAAACCGAAACAAATTAGACTTAACCGAAACTAAACCAATCCAATAACCGATTGCAAAAACAGAGGTTTTCCGGTTTACTTTGGTAAAGAACAATCTCTGGGCTGCCATCTCCAGTTCTGATACAGAGAATCTTTTCTCCCGTTTCTCATGCACGTCACTTGCGCCGTCAAGAACTCACACTGATCCTCTTTATACAACGGATGCGTCTCGTTATCGAAAACCCATTCTCCGGTGAACAAGTCGCACTCCTCCGGCGGTACTTCCACGTCATCTTCTTCCTCCGCCGCAGCAAACAGCTCAATCTTCTTCTCTTCCTCTGTTTTCGGTGGCTTTGCTTCTCTCACTGAATCATGATCAAGGTCTTGGCTTTTGACCGAGTCCTGAACTGGGTCTGCGTTTCCCGCGGAATCATGAACTGGGTCTGAGTTCTTGATCGGTTCTTGAACTGGTAGTGCCGTGACCTCTGTGATCGGTTTAGCATCTTCTTGGCTCTCTTGGACGTCGCTAGGTTTTGAGCTGGAGAAAGGGAACTCGGCGATGGATTTGACGTCTTCGTTGTACATGAAGATACCGAAGAGGAACACAGAGAAGACGACGACGAAGATCGAGAGATTACTGTTCTTCCTCTGTTTCATTGTTACTCCTGTTTCGAACAATGGAAACTTTCTTCTCCAGGGTTGCATCTGAGTTAGAAGCTAGAGTAGAAGAAATGAACAAAAAATAATATCTTCAAGGCTCTCTAAAATGTCAGTATGTTTGTGAGAGAGGGAGAAAGATCGAAGGAAATATAAGAGCAACGAAATTAAAAATATACATTTAAATTGCAATTGTTGACGTTAATTAGTTTTGTAATTAATAGTTTGGTGAGATGCGTTTATCTTGAACTGGTTTACAAAGCCTTTCAGATGAATTAAAATGTAATCTAATTCGCCTAACTAATCTATCTTGAAGTTGTTGTCACAGCGAAGTAGAGTTTGGAGAGAAGAGTGGATTCAAAGATTCTAAAGATTGTCTCAATCCTCACCTAAAGAAAGTCCCATAGAAACAAAAAAAATTGTCCACATTGTTTCCTACTTGTATACACCAAAGTATATGTTCTATCCTTTTATATTTTCTAACCATGGATTATAATGTTTTTAAGAATTTGTTTGCTTCCTAAACACAGCTTTTTATTTATTAAAAAATTATGATCAAAAGTGAATTTTATGTTTCGTGCATGTTCCAGTAAAACTATGTCTCAGCATCATTCACGTATTCAAAATAAGTTTATAGATAATGTAGAGTAGTAACTTAACAAAATTCGATTGTGGATTGATTTATATGCATGATAAATATATTTTTTTGGTTTAGGGTATGCTTAATGGCAGGAAGACTCAGGTTGTGGCATTTTTTTTTATTGAGATTAGATTAGTGATTAGTCACACCTACACTTTAACTAATTAAGACTAGACTAATCTTTCGTTTCTGTAACAATCAGTGCGTCCACCGCGTGTTGAGGGTGAAGCATCCTTGTTCGTTAAGAGAAACATAAACATATATTTTTCACTTGAAAAGGTGATGGAAAATAAAAGGACAGGTATGATCAACTCAAAATGATGCACGAAGCTTTCTCTTTGAGAAAAGTAAAGGCTAAGTAATCTCCTCACAACACACAAACACAGTATATACGGTACCAACTATTATCAATTCATTTTATTTACATCATCTTCTACATGTATATATAGTATATATTTATTTTCTTGGCAAATATTGTAATACTTTATTACGACTCCATTTGGCTTTAGTTGTTACTTCAATATGTGAATCATTTTGCTTTGAACCAAAGCCAAAGGAACCTAACTCAAACCTTTTGTAATTTTGTTTGTGTGAGTGAGACACACATGTACTGAACTCGGCCCTTTTATTTCTATGATGATTTTGCTAGAAGTTCACCACGTGCGTAATGATGTGCCTGAGTCACACGTGCGTCCTATAACACTTGTGGTATTTTCTTATTAAATCTAAGAAAACTCTACTGTTTTGATGAAAACTTCAAAATTAGACTTTATCAAAACATCAGTCACCCTACAAAAAAAAAATTTTGATCGTTTCTTTTATTCGGATGAGTGACTAACCAATTACACGTTTTATATCAAGTTGAATAATCTGAAAATAAGGTGACCAACCAATCTGAATGATAGACCACGTATATAAGTGGTGGACTCAAGAAGGAAAACACTAACAATTGGTTGAAGTAGAATTATTTGATGCACATGTCTTATCAAAAGGTATGAAAATGTTTTGTTTTTTCATTTATGCAGCAAAGCTTCTGATGGCTTGTGTACCGCCGTCTTATTGAAGTATATCGCGCGCACACACACACACAGAAAAAAGGAGAGCATAATCTCAATACAAGATTGCAAGTGATTTAGTGTGATGAAGGGATAAGAACTCTTTTTAAAAATGGTTAAATGGGGTGACCGGGAACATAAAGCCTGTTTTGAAAGCCCATTAAATATGATCAAATCCGTTTAACACACACAATAAACGAAATGTTATAAACCATTTAGATCGATCCATTTATCAGCCCGTGTAGCAAGACGGGCCAAGCCCATCCGCAGGATCATACTGGCGCATATCTACTCTTGTGTTTATCTACATTATAGTTGGTGTTTATCTTACGTATTGTCAGTCATTATCTAGTTAAGGATAAGTACGATCTCATGTCGATCCAGTACTTAGACCGTCATTACCATATGTATATAAAGACCAGTTGGTCGATCTAATAATACACACAAGTTCCTCTCTTCATTCACAACAAATCACCACTTTTATATATAAAAAGCCGCTTACCACCGTAGTCTAATCTTCGTTTAGTTAACAAAAGAATAAGCCGCATGTTACTCATTTGTCATTTGTTAAATTGTTAGAAATAAAATTTTAGCATAATATAACTCAGTTGTCATTTACTAAATTTATGGTTTTTATTTATATTTTTTATTATTTAATTATAATATTTTCATTTTATATTTGAAAGAGAAATGAATTTTCTTTCAAACAATATTTTTGTAAATGTATTTTTTTAAAAAATAATCAATTTAAATTGTTATTATCATTGAATATAATATTTTTGACATAATTTGAGTTTTCGTTTACATCAAAACTTATCATATTTTAGGATAATTTTAATTTAAAATGTAATTTTCATATTTTTCAAACAAATTCTAAAAATATATTTTAAATATTTTGTTATAATTTTTTTAAAAAATATTGAGTTGCATTTCAAATAAGAAGGTAAAGATATTAAAAATATTTTAATTAAAATATGTAAAATTTAATATAGTTTTAA
>NC_027753.1:20238422-20243206 GCF_000695525.1 Brassica oleracea var. oleracea | reverse complement strand
CCTGGCTGAATCCTTTATAAAACGGATCCAGCTGATTGCCCGGCCACTCTTAATGAATACCAAACTCCCAGTATCAGCTTGGGGACATGCAGTACTACATGCAGCTGAGCTAATTTGTATCAGGCCATCTAGTGAGCACAAATAGTCGTCATCCCAACTACTAACGGGTCATGAGCCATATATATTCCATCTAAGAATTTTTGGATGTGCCGTCCAAATGCCTATAGCACCACCACAGAGAACAAAGATGGGACCTCAGAGGAGGATGGGAGTATATGTTGGATACGATTCCCCTTCTATTATTAAGTACCTAGAGCCAACAACAAGTGATTTGTTTAAGGCCAGGTTCATGGATTGTCATTTCGATGAATCCCAGTATCCAGCATTATGGGGAGATTATGGTAAGCTGGTACAGGATATAAAATGGAATCAAACATCCTTAACATGGCAGGATCCTCGGACTAGAGATTGTGATCTAGAAGTCCGAAAGATTATACATCTTCAAGAGCTAGCTAACAGATTGCCAGATTCCTTTGCTGACCCAAATAGAGTGACCAAATCATACATACCAGCTGCAAATGCACCAATAAGACTTGATGTCCGTGATGGACATAATCAGGCTGCTACTACGCCTAAACCACAATTGAAACGTGGTAGACCAGTAGGTTCCAAAGACAAAGAAGTTCGGAAAAGAAAGAGTGCAAAGAAATCCGACAAAGTGGAAACTATAGACATGGAAAAGGAAACTCATGTACCACCAAAAGATACTTGGGACGCTAAGAATCAAGGTAATGAAGTTCCTGACAATAATGAGATCTCAATAAATTATGTCATGTCTGGAAGGAAATGGAACAGAAAACATGTCGACATGAGTGATATATTTGCTTATAATGTAGCAGTCGAATTGATGGATAATAAGGATCTAGAACCCACATCTATACTAGAATGTATGCAACGACCAGATTGGTTGAAATGAAAAAAAAAGCCATTAATAGTTAGAATCACTGAAAAAGAGAGGAGTGTTTGGACAGATCATCCGGACACCTCACAACATAAAACCAGTGGGATACAAATGGGTTTTTGTGAGAAAAAGAAATGAGAAAGGAGAAGTTGTGAGGTATAAAGCACGACTTGTTGCACAAGGATTCTCACAAAGACCAGGAATAAATTATGAGGAAACTTATTCCCCTGTGGTGGATGCTACGACCTTAAGATTTCTAATAAGTCTGGCTGTAAGAGAAGGTCTTGATATGCGGTTAATGGATGTTGTAACTGCCTACTTATATGGTCCACTGGATAATGAGATATACATGAAAATTCCAGATGGTATTGAATTGAAAAACAAAGAGAGTTCTCGAGAACAACATTGTATCAGATTGAACAAGTCTCTTTATGGATTAAAGCAATCAGGTCGAATGTGGTACAATAGACTGTCCGAATATCTCCTGAAAGAAGGATACAAAAACGACCAGATCTGCCCATGCATATTCATAAAGAAGTTCAATAAGAGTTTTGTAATCATTGCAATATATGTAGATGATTTAAATATCTTAGGAACCTCTGGAGAAATTTCCCAAACTGTTGAATATCTCAAGAAAGAATTCGAGATGAAAGATCTTGGAAAAACAAAGTTTTGTTTGGGGTTGCAACTTGAGTATATGAAAGATTGAATTCTTGTGCATCAAAAGGCATATACAGAAAAAGTACTCAAAAGATTTAATATGGACCAGTCTCACCCATTGACTAGCCCGATGGTCGTGAGAAGTCTTGGTCCGGACACTGACCCATTTGGTCTGAAGAAGAAAAATGAGGAAGTCCTTGGTCCCGAAGTGCCTTATCTCAGTGTCATAGGAGCTCTGATGTATTTAGCTGGCCACACACGACCAGACATCAGCTTTGCTGTGAACTTACTTTCTAGGTTCAGCTCCTGTCCGACCCAAAGGCACTGGAACAGGATTAAACATATACTTCGTTACTTACAAGGAACGAAAGACTTGGGTCTTATGTTTACCGACAAATCTAAGGAAGATTTAGTTGGTTTTGCTGATGCAGGTTATCTCTCTGATCCACATTATGCTAGATCTCAGACTGGTTATGTTTTTACACACGGTGGGACAGCTATATCCTGGCGGTCCATGAAGCAGACCATGGCAGCCAAATCCACTAACCACGCAGAAATATTAGCCATGCATGAAGCCAGCCGTGAGAGTGTATGGATGAGATCCATGTCACAGCATATTCTTACCACTTGTGGTATGATCAAAGGAAAGGATCCACCGACCATCCTATACGAGGATAACACAGCATGCATCGCACAGCTTAAGGATGGATACATTAAAGGAGATAGGACGAAACATATTCTTCCTAAGTTCTTCTTTACACACGAGCTTCAGAAGGCAGGAAAGGTCCAAGTATTGCAAGTCCGTTCCAGTGAGAATTCAGCCGACCTCTTCACCAAGTCACTACCAACCTTAACGTTCAAGAAGCTCATATGGAAGATAGGCATGCGTCGACTGAAGGATCTTCGGTGATGCATTCATCAGGGGGAGTTCATGTGTTGTACTCTTTTTTCTGTCTTGTTTTCCCTTTTACCACATTGGGTTTTGGGTTTGTCAAGAGAGGTTTTCATGAGGCAACATCCAAAGCATGAATGAACCTTGACCGGATGTGTCGATCAAGGGGGAGTGTTATAAACCATTTAGTGATCGACCCATTTATCAGCCCGTGTAGCAAGACGGGCCAAGCCCATCCGCAGGATCATACTGGCGCTTATCTACTCTTGTGTTAATCTACATTATAGTTGGTGTTTACCTTACGTATTGCTAGTCATTATCTAGTTAAGGATAAATACGATCTCATGTCGATCCAGTACTTAGACCGTCATTACCATATGTATATAAAAACCAGTTGGTCAACCTAATAATACACACAAGTTCCCTTCTTCATTCACAACACGAAATTCTTTCTATTAATTGTGCATGCTATTGCTACCTGTTGAACCTGCACGCTTAAGTGGTTTCAACTTTGACCAAGCTACTTCACTTAGTCTCGTCTTACCATATTTCTTTGTCAAGGGTGTCTGTGTTGAATTTCCTCATCCACAATTGCCTCATTAAAAGCCCAAAAAGACCACGTAGAAGCCCAAAAAAGAGTTGAGTTTAATAATTTTATTTACGTCTCAGAGTGACGACTAAATCGTATACTACCACTGCAGTCTCCAGAAACAACTAAAGAAAATAACAAAAATAAAAGAATTAAATTGCAAAGATGACCCAAAACCAAAGTATAAAGCTATTTAAGTTTGTGTGTGTGTTTTGTTGACAAAAAAAAAGTTTGTGTGTGTTTACGCCACACTCTGCTGCTTCTCTCTGTACATTTGCTCAGCCCATGACATGACCGGATGACCCGAACCCTCTCATTCATCCCAAAGCCTCTCTCTCCAACACCAGATTGTCTTTTACCAAAGAGTTAACCCACGAAACATTTGGCTCGATCATGTACTCTCCCATGAAACTGTATTATATAAACTAGAGAATTTAATATTATAAAAAATAAAATTGATAAAATTATACCATATATTAAAAAAATGATGATACAAACTGCGGAGTCGAGATATTATATCTTTCTTTAACTCAAAATACGTCTCGTAGTGCGATGGTTCGATAACATAATGAGTCCTAAGATACAACTGCAAAAAACTTTTGATTTGCGTCACTCTATCAGAAGCCTAACAAAACTAGTTTTGTGTATACTTTCAGACTAAAAAAAAATTAAAGAGAAAGATAAAAAAATACGAAGGATTGTATGTTTTCTACGTGTTATTTGCTACACAAGTGCTCCTATTTAAATGGAGGAAGTGAAACACCTTGTGAAATCATGGAGACCACTAACGTACCAATGCTTTCAATTGTAGTAAAGGAATTTAATTCCAATGACTCATTGTAGGTTAAATATCAAAGTCATAATGCATATTTGACCAAATCAAATACACCAATTTACTTTAGAGCATGATTAACAGTAAAACCGTTTCTCCGGTTCTTAAGAAATTTTTTTTTGTCTAAAAAAAAAAATTAAAAAATGGCGGCCTGTGAACAGTGCAAAAACTCCTTCAAAATTGGTTCTTATTTCATGACTTTTAGGACCAGTTTTTATGGTTTAGTGGGGCCCAAGCATTGCTTTTTTGAAGAAATCCCCTTAAAATCCCTGCGATAATTATGGTCTTACTAGGTTTATATTTTTATATTTAAGAAACATAAAAATATTTTATGAATAAGATTTTAAAACAGGTTAATTGATATAATATCTAATTAACATATTAAATCTAAATTCAAACTCAAATATCCAAAGTGACTCATTTGCTAAAATTATATATTAGTCAAACTAAAAGCTTTGCAAACTTTGTATGCTATTCACTTTGGACCTCTATTTCTCATTTAACACAACTCTGATTTTGACCAACAAATACACTACCTCATAGTGTTCACGGTGACGATTACACCGTGCCCAAATTTCGGTCCTTCCGACAGACGTCTACGTCGAAAAATCCATCGGAAAAATGGTCTACACCACTTTGTCAAAAACGAGTTCCAACAATCCCCCACATGAATAGAAATGAATTTATACACATGACTCAAGAAAAAAAGACTTTTGAGAGTATGAACGAAAAATCCACTGTATGATGAGTTGGTAGCAATTTTCAGCCTTGAACCAATCATTGTTAATAGCTATCGGATTTACTCGAACAAGAGGTGGCCATGATGTCTTGAACCACCCCCCCCCCCCCC